>NW_024104791.1:0-201361 GCF_003945595.2 Pipra filicauda | reverse complement strand
CCAAACCTTCCCTTCCCTTCCCAAACCTTCCCTTCCCAAACCTTCCCTTCCCAAACCTTCCCTTCCCTGCAATTAGAGGGGGAATGAGGTGTTGATTCTGTTCAGGCAGAAAATAAGATGAATTCAGTGGATCAGCACAGCTGGAACAGCTCAATTAACACAGTAATTAACTCCAGTTGTGAAAATAAGGCTCAAACGAGGGTCAAACAATCAGAGAATCATGGAATGGTTTGGTTGGGAAGGGATCTTAAAGCTCATCCAGTGCCACCCCCTGCCATGGGCAGGGACACCTTCCACTAGCCCGGGTTGCTCCAACCTGGCCTTGGACACTTCCAGGGATCCAGGGGCAGCCACAGCTTCTCTGGGAAATCCATTCCAGTCCCTCCCCACCCTCCCAGCCAGGAATTCTTTCCCAATATCCAATATATTCTCCTTCATCTTAAAGCCATTCCCTGTGTCCTGTCCCTCCATCCCTTGTCCCCAGTCCCTCTCCAGCTCTCCTGGAGCCCCTTCAGGCCCTGCAAGGGGCTCTCAGCTCTCCCTGGATCCGTCTCTTCTCCAGGGAAAATCCCCCCAGCTCTCCCAGCCTCTCAGTCTTTCCAGAATATCCCAACTGAATTAGGAAACCAAAGTCCTGGCTGCAGTTTTCCCTAATTCCTGTCAGCAGGAAAATCACCTTGAGGGTGAAACAGTTGTTTAATCCCACAGTGGAGATGGTGAGGGTGAGAAAGGGATTTTTGGGGGGAAGACTGTCAAATATCCTGGGATAATGTGTCGAGAGGTCTTAGAAATTAATCTCAATTTCTCAACCAAGAAGTCCCTTCTCATTCAGGGGCTGAGAAAACCCAGTGTGAGACACTCTTGGAGTTAAGTGCTGCTAAAATTGGAGAATGAGACTGTGAAATGAAAAATTTCTGTGTTGAACTATCAGAAATGGAAAAAAAACCCACAAAAGAATCAACCAAAAAACGACCTAAAGAATAAAAAAAAAAATTAAAATTAAAAAGCCAGAACTCCCCAACCTGAAACCAAAGCAAAGCAGCACCAGCAGCGACCTCCCTGCTCCCCTCCAGCCTTGTGGGGACAAGGATCCATCCAAAGCCTCCTGTCCTTGGAATGAGCTTCCCGAGCTTTTGCAGGGCTTCCAGGACAATGCCTTGGGTTTGATAATGCCTTGGGCAAAAAAAGAGCAGGAGGGATTAAAAACCCAACAAACTCCTGCACTTCCAGAGCATTTTCAGGAGCAGTTTTGGCTCCGTTGGAGGAGCAGGAAGGGGCTGATGGCAGGAGGAGTCTGAGCTCCAGCCTCGGGATGCTCCATGGGAAGGGGAGAGATGCCCTCTAATGGGGGAATCATAAAATCATCTCCCTAAAATCCCCTTTTCCCTCATTTTAGAGGCTCACGTGTTCCCAGAAGCAGGAATTCGTATTTCCCAGTATCCCATTATCCCAATATCCAACAGCCACCCCAGAGCAAATCTGCTCAGGCAGATCCTTTCCACCCCTGCAGGCCCTGTTTTCCCATTGATCCTTTTTCTGGGAATGATGGACAAAGCCCCTGGTGAAGGAAAAAGAAGGGAAAGGTTGTTTTTCTGGAATGGTAAAGCTTTTGTGAGGGTTGGGAAAGGTCCTTGTGTCCAGCTCTGGGCACAATAAATGAGTGGGGATGTGGCTTGGGAAGGGAAAGTTTGGGAAGGGAAGGTTTGGGAAGGTTTGGGAAGGGAAGGTTTGGGAAGGGAAGGTTTGGGAAGGTTTGGGAAGGGAAGGTTTGGGAAGGGAAGGTTTGGGAAGGGAAGGTTTGGGAACGTTTGGGAAGGTTTGGGAAGGGAAGGTTTGGGAACGTTTGGGAAGGTTTGGGAAGGGAAGGGATGGGAAGGGAAGGGAAGATTTCCTTTCTTGAAATTCCCTTCCCTTTTTCCCTTCCCTTCCCAAACCTTCCCTTCCTCCTGTTCCAACTCCTGGGCTTGTTTTGGGTGTGAGAACATTCCCAACAGGCAATTTGGATGCCAGGAATGTCGACCCTCACTTGGAATTATAACTCCATTGAATCCTGTGGATGTGTCCAGCTCCTCCCCATTGATCAGGACAAGCCAATGTGACCTGGCCCTGTTTAATTCACTATTTTAAGTGTTCAATTCACTATTTTAGGTGTTTAATTCACTATTTTAGGTGTTAAATTCACTAATTTAGGTGTCACCTTTTTGTCCAGATGCCATGAGGGGGTTCCAAGCCTTCCTTAAAGACTGGGAATCCAGCCCTGGATTGTGCTTTGAGGAGCTGGACAGTTCCTCCACGTGGGAGAGAACATAAAGCTCCCCATGCCTGAGGTGCACTGAGAGTATTTGGATATTATTTTCCCCAAGAATTCCGGCTTGGAGAGTGGTTCTATTTTTGTGCTCTGTGTTCAGGGACCAGGGAGAACAATCCAGGTCTTGTGTGGGCTTCAGATCTCCTGAGCAATCCCTGATTATGGGTCTGATAACCATCCACGAGCTGGGTAATGACAGGCTGCAGCTGGGACGACCATTAGATGTCATTTTGGAGCAGTTATTCCTATTTTTCTCCTAAATTTAGCCCCTCAAGAACCAGCAGAGAGGAAGCCCACGCTCGGGTTTCAGAGGAAACCACCCAGATTCCCACTGGAGGCCAAAAAAAGATCCATTTCCCAGCTCAGTTGGTCAAACCTCGGAGCTGGAACATTCCTTGGCTTTTTTTTTTTCTCCCTCTGTGGCCACAATTTGTGCTCAGAGAAGGAGTCAAATCGATTTTCAGATCTACGACAAAATCGTGCTCAAAATTGTTCATTTATAAACTGCTGCATCTCCAACGGCTTTTCCTGAAGTTTTATTCATTTTTATTAATTTTCCCGATATTTTCTTCCCGGTTTCCCGATTTTCCATCGCGATCCCGCTCTTTGCTTTTTTAATCTGTAAAAAAAATCTCGTCGTCCCTCCCGTCGGAAATCTGACCTGGAGGCAAAATGATCCCTCTGGTTATTGAGCTTCATTCATGGAAGTCTTTGAGTCGAAATTCCGGGAAATTCCGGCCTGAGATCCGCTGAGTTTGGGAAGCCCAAAGTTGGGATGGAATCAGAAGGACAAGTTGGGTTTTCAGATATGGGGGGGGAGAAAAAAGGAAAAAGGAGGCATTTTCCCAATATCTGAAGGGATATTTTCCCCCAAAATGTTTTTCCGGATTTAAAGCTCTCTGGGAATGGGATGACGGATCCAGAGGCCTTGTAGGAAAAAAATGTTGTCAAAGTTGGCATTTTTGGAGAAAGGGAAGGGAATTAAACCAAAATATTTCCTTGATCAGCAAAAAAAACCCCAAACCAAACCAAACCAAACAACCCCGAATTTATCACCTCCCCCCTCTCAAATCTTTAATTGAGCATTTTTTTATATCATTATTTAGTATAATATTTTTATTTTATTATTTATATTATTATTACCATGAAAATAACATAATATTTTATATTATTATATAATAATACGTATTTTATATTTAATATATTACATTATCAATATATTAATATATTATATAAATATATTGTATGAATATATTATATAAATATATAAAGACATAATATAAATATATTATATAAATACATTATATAAATATATATAAATCAGGAATATTAATATATTTCTATATTATATATAATATAGAAATTATCTATAATTCTATATCCTGATATATATCCTGATCCCACATCCCAGGAACAGTTGGACTGAGCAAGCAAAGGTGGGGCTGAGGATGGACAGAGGATGGATGGATATTGGAAAAACACTCAGCTCTCCCTGGAGCCTTCTCTTCTCCAGGTGAACCCCCCCAGCTCTCCCAGCCTCTCAGTCTTTCCAGGATATCCCAACTGAATTAGGAAACCAAAGTCCTGGCTGCAGTTTTCCTTAATTCCTGTCAGCAGGAAAATCACCTTGAGGGTGAAACAGTTGTTTAATCCCACAGTGGAGATGGTGAGGGTGAGAAAGGGATTTTTGGGGGGAAGACTGTCAAATATCCTGGGATAATGTGCCAAGGGGTTTTAGGAGTTAATCTCAATTTCTCAGCCAGGAAGTCCCTTCTCATTCAGGGGCTGAGGAAACCCAGTGTGAGACACTCTTGGAGTTAAGTGCTGCTAAAATAGGAGAATGAGGCTGAGAAGTGAAAAATTTCCATGTTGAACTGTCAGAAATGGAAAAAAAAAAACAAACAACAAAAGAATCAACCAAAAAACCACCTAAAGAATAAAAAAACAATGAAAATTAAAAAACTAGAACTCCCCAGCCATTCCCTGTGTCCTGTCCCTCCATCCCTTGTCCCCAGTCCCTCTCCAGCTCTCCTGGAGCCCCTTTAGGCCCTGCCAGGGGCTCTCAGCTCTCCCTGGATCCGTCTCTTCTCCAGGGGAACCCCCCCAGCTCTCCCAGTCTTTCCAGAATACCCCGACAGTGGTTCTGCTCTCAGAACGAGGTGGGTTTGGCTCAAAACAGGAAGCCAAAATGAGGCCGCTTCGACAACGCCACCAACTCTCCGGCTCTGCTTTCGCTCTCCCCCGGGCGGGGGGGTGGGAGGGGGGGTTTGCACCTTCCCAGGCACCAAGGGTGCATTTTAACTGATTGCTGCTGTTTCTGCTGCTGCTGTTACCGACCACATCCTTCCTGTGCCCCAAATCCCCCCCTGGGGCTTCCTGTGCCACCCCTGAGCGGGCACAGAGGGGCTCCCGTTCCCAGAGAGGTCAATGGGGGGGGGTTCAACATGTTGGTGGGGCCCCCTCGGTGCCCCCCGACCTCTCCCAGCAGAGGAACGAGGTTTTCTCGGAGTTTTCTTTCACCCAACCCAGCAAATGAAGAGGGAATTCCCGGTGCTGGGCACACCTGGAATCCTGGGGCAGTTTTGGGACCCTCACAACAAGACATGGAGAGGCTGGAATGTGTGCAGGGAAGGGAAGGGAGCTGGGAAGGGGCTGGAGCAGCAGGAGCAGCTGAGGGAGCTGGGGGGGCTCAGCCTGGACAAAAGGAGGCTCAGGAGGGACCTTCTGGCTCTGCAACCCCCTGACAGGAGGGGGGAGAAGGGTGGAATCAGTCTCTTCTCCCAGGGAACAAGGGACAGGAGGAGAGGGAACGGCCTCAGGCTGTGCCAGGGGAGGTTTGGGCTGGATATCAGGAAAATTCCTCCTGGGAAGGGCTGCCCAGCCCTGGCACAGGGATGTGGAATCCCCATCCCTGGAGGGATTCCAAAGCCCTGGGGATGTGGTACTTGGGGACATGGTCAGTGGTGGCCTTGGCAGTGCTGGGGATGGTTGGACTCCAGCATCTTCCAGGGCTTTTCCAACCCCAGTGATTCCAAAGTTCTCCAACAACCTCCCCACACCACAGCTGGAACTTCTTGGGCAGAGATTTAAGAGTTCAAGAACTGGAGGAAGTGTGAGACAGAGGATGAGCCTGAGGTCCAGCCAGCCCTGGGATCCTGGAGGTGGCAAAGGACTCTCTTATATCATCTCAGGGGAAATGACTTTGCACCTTGGACACTTCCAGGGATGGGGGAATAAGGGAATGATTTTGTTCAGGCAGAAAATAAGAACGGTTCAGTGGATCAGTACAGTTGAAATGGTTCAATTAATGCAGTAATTAACTCCAGTTGGGAAAATAAGGCTGAAATGAAGGTCAAACAACCACAGAATCATGGAATGATTTGGTTGGGAAAGGATCTTAAAGATTATCCAGTGCCATGGGTAGGATACCTTTCACTAGCCCAGGTTGCTCCAGCCTGGCCTTGGACACTTCCAGGGATCCAGGGGCAGCCACAGCTTCTCTGGGAAATCCATTCCAGTCCCTCCCCACCCTCCTAGCCAAGAATTCCTTCCCAATATCCCATCTAACCCTCTGGCAGTGGGAAGTCATTCCCTGTGTCCTGCCCCTCCATCCCTTGTCCAAGTCCCTCTCCAAGGGGAACACAGAGCAACAGTGGAGAAAAACTTTCCCCCAGTTAAATAATAATAAAAAAAATACATTTACCAATTCTCTTTAAGGCTCCTTTCCTGTCCAGACTTGAGTTAATATTCCATCTCGAAGAAATATCACCTGGTGGCTGTTTTTTTGGAAGCAACTCATCCAAACTCATTCCCCAGGCTGAGCTGACTCGGAGTAAATAACTGATAAGGTGGGGAGAGTCCAATCAATACCAGGGGCCTGGAGGCAAAAATACAGATTGGATTCTTGCCTTCCCTCATAAAATATGCAGGGAATATGCCACATTTCCCAGGGGTAGGAAGAGGAGATCATTTTCTCTGGGGGCTCTCACATTTCTTGCCTGTCAGGGTTTGATGATTTACGCCAGATTTAGGGACTTGGTTTTTCACCTGGGAGGAATGGGGGGAGAGTGGGATGCAGGGAAGGTGTTTTGTGTCTCCTCCACCCTCCAGTGAGGAACAACTCCTTTAAATGACCTTTAAAGAGCTGATCCCAGCGTCACCAGGCCTTGGTTTACTGGGATTTTCCTGGGAAGGGATTAAAGTATGAAAAGAACTTTAGTGGTGGTGGATAGAGCAACAGCTGAGTTTATCCTGGGCAGTGGGATAAGCTGGAAATCCAAAACCCATCCTGCAATCAGGGCCATTCTCTGAAGGTGTTTGGCCAAAGACTAAATTTTGTGTTACACTTGGTTTTCTTGCATGTTTGTGCTTCACCTTGACCTGGAAGAAACAAGGTGTTGAAGACCAAGAAGGAAAGGAAAGTAATTTAAAAGGGAAGTGATTTAAAAAGGGAAGTAATTTAAAAGGGAAGGAATTTAAAAGGGAAGGAATTTAAAAGGGAAGGAATTTAAAAAGGGAAGGAATTTAAAAGGGAAAGAATTTAAAAGGGAAGGAATTTAAAAAGGGAAGTAATTTAAAAGGGAAGTAATTTAATTTAAAAAGTTAGCAAATCCCTAAATGTGTTATTTAAGGGCTGTTTCTAGAGATGGTGGAGGTGTAATCAGGACCAAAATAGTGTAATAATCACAAAGAATCAGCAAGAAATCATAAAGATCATTTGCTGTGGAGGTTTTAATTCCAGGCCCTTTGGGAAGTGGAAGGGTCGTTTGGACATTTTAATGTTTTAGGGTCAAGGTGGGTCAAGATGCTCCATCCTACCAGGGCTGAACAGATTGTTCTTCCCTTTCCTATTTCTCATTCCACCCTTCCAAATGCTCCTTGGGAATGTGGGTTGGTGACTCCCTGGATGGGTTACTGTCCTTGGAGGAGGAATTTTCTCTGCTGCCTCCCCCCAGCTGTGACTGAGGCCATTTTAGGGGCCAGAAGGGAGCCCAAAATCCCATCACCTCGATTAGTTTTCAGTGCTGATTTTGGGTGACTGTCCCAGTTTCATCCAGTCCTGTCAGGAAACGACCCCCTTCTCCCATTCCCAGAGATTTCAGAATTCCATAGGACCTCATCCAGCCTGCCAGAAACACAGGGAAGTTTTGGCTCCCAGTTTTGTCTGCCTGACTCACCTGCCTTTCCAAAACCCCTGTGGATTTTGGAACCCAGAACCCCTGTGGATTGATCTCAGTCCTTGGAAGACCTAAAAATCAGCACTTCCTAAACCTGTTGTTTGGAAAGCCCTGATTCCTTTCCCGGGACTTGAGAGGTGGTGGGAAGTCTGACATTTTAGGGTTATTTTAGTAAAAGAGCTCTCAGGAGTAGAGCTGATGCAGTTGATGACTGGGTGACCTCTGAGGTCACTTTTTCCTTCTTTTTTTTTCCTCAAGTTGCTTCTCCAGCCCTTGTGTGTGAGCAGATCTTGTGTTTACCCCTAAAACTGGGAACTCTGCAGACTCTGCATTAAAAAATATTTCTTTACAAAGAGTTTGCATTAACATTTTAATTTTTATCTAAACTGGCTGATTTGGGGCTGATCTAAATTGGGTTAAAATCAGGCGACAACTTTCCTCTGGACGTCAGTGAAGCTTCAAAAAGCCCTTCTGGTGATAAAATCACCCCTCTTGTGACCTCAACAAAGTTTCAATGCCCCAGTTTTCTTTGTGGGAAAACCCAGCAACGCTTCTTTTTCTCATGTTGATGCACAATCACCTTTGTTATCTCGTAGTTACAGCTTCGATGATCTGTGGGGTTTTTTTCTTGCCTCCAGAATTCACTTATCTGCCACCATCACTGATAATTCCTCACCCCCTTCGAGCCATCAAGAAAGAAACAAATCATCAAAACAGGGTAGGGGTTTTTTTTTTGTGAGAATAACAGGAAGCCAAGTAGAAAATCTGTAGCAGAAAATCCTGTGGTAGAAAATCCAAGTAGAAAACAGAAAGTTTAAAAGCTGACACGATTCAGGGCAAGGCTCTTGGTTCCAAACCTGGCTCAGCAGTGGTGGTGGTGGGGGGTTGATCAACAGGGAAAATAGAAAATCCAAAGGAAAAGGAGTAGATGGAATTCTTGGGGACCAGGTTATTGTTTAAAATTAGGTGGGAAAGCAGGTCTGGGTATGTTTGCTGCTGGAAGAGAGATAAATGTGAGTCAGTTTGGATACCAGCCCTCACCTTCTTTGGGGGTTGTCACCTTATTCACCTTCATCCCCCTCCCCCCCAGAAAAAAGCTTAAAATGATAGAAAAGATTCCTTTTCCATAGGAAATGAGACTGAAATGAGGTCCTGCCCTGCTAGTTTGGGCTTTGTGATCCATCTGATCCATCTGACTTTGCCAGGCTTTGCCTTCAGGAGCGATGAAGGTGGATTTGGACATATTGGGCAGGCCCAGAGAGCGCTGGGGATGGAGCTGCATCCAGTTGGGATCCGGTCACGGTGGTGTTCCCAGGGATCAGGGCTGGGCCCAGGCCTGTTTAATATCTTTATTGATGATTTAGATGAGGGGATTGAGTCCATCATCAGCAAATGTGCAGGTGACACCAAGCTGGGGGGGAGTGTCAATCAGCTGGAGGGCAGGAGGGCTCTGCAGAGGGACCTGGCCAGGCTGGAACCATGGGCTGAGTCCAAGGGGATGAGGTTCAAGCAGGCCAAGGGCCGGGTCCTGCCCTTTGGCCACAACAACCCCCGGCAGCTCCAGGCTGGGCCAGAGGGGCTGGAGAGCAGCCAGGCAGGAAGGGAGCTGGGAGTGGGGATGGCCAGGGAGCTGAACAGGAGCCCGAGTGTGCCCAGGGGGACAAGAGGGCCAATGGATCCTGGCCTGGCTCAGGAACAGGGTGGCCAACAGGGCCAGGGAAGTGATTCTGCCCCTGGACTCAGCGCTGGGGAGGCCACCCCTGGAGTGCTGTGTCCAGTTCTGGGCCCTCAGCTCAGGAAGGACATGGAGGGGCTGGAGCAGGGCCAGAGAAGAGCAACGAGGCTGGGGAAGGGACTGGAGCACAAGTGCTGTGAGGAGAGGCTGAGGGAGCTGGGGGGGCTCAGCCTGGAGAAGAGGAGGCTCAGGGGAGACCTCCTCACTCTCTGCAACTCCCTGACAGGAGGGGGGAGCCAGGGGGGGTTGGTCTCTTTTCCCAGGCAACCATCAGCAAGACAAGAGGGCTGGGTCTGCAGCTGTGCCAGGGGAGGGTTAGGTTGGACATTGGGAAGAATTTCTTTGCAGAGAGGGTGCTCAGCCATTGGAATGGGCTGCCCAGGGAAGGGGGGGATTCTCCATCCCTGGAGGTGTTTAAGGACAGACTGGATGTGGCATCAGTGCCATGGGCTGGGAACCACGGCGGGGTTGGACCAAGGGTTGGACTGGATGATCTCGGAGGTCCCTTCCAACCCAGCTGATTCTCTGATTCTATGATTTGTCCTCTTTTGGCAGACGAGTGGATAAACTCCCTTGTTTGGTAATCCAGGCCCACCCCACAGAGCTGGGAAGTGCCAGCTGGGAAGTGCCAGCTGCCCAGATTAGAGGAGGATAAACTTTGTTTGCCTCTGTTCACCCTTGGCTCCACTTCTGGAGAGAGAGAGAGAGAAAATCCTCAGCGGTGCCGAGAACTTTGGAAATCGTAACGAGCTCCTCCCCCTGCTTCCATCTGCTGAAAATCAGCCCTTTGGAGGCACATTTGCTTGGAAAAAGGGTTGGAAAGCTTTTGGCTGTGCCTTTGAATAGGTAGGAGCAGAGGAGCAACATCTGCCAGCTCCTTTTGCCCGAGGGAGTTGTCCCAGTCAGGGAGGAAATCCTTGCTCCGGGTGAAATTAGGAACATCCATTTAGGATATCCTAAATTAGGGGTATCCAATTAGGGATATCCATCCTGCTTTGGGATGTCTCGGATGATCCCATGGATCATCCTCCTGCTCCCATCTCTATCCAAAGCAGATCAAAGATTCTACTCCTGCAAATTAAAGCTGGAAGAGGGAATGAGGTGCAGAATTCCGGGTGGAATTTTCCAAGGATAAGAGGAGGTGCCATCGTTACAGTGACAAAAATGGCAAATTTAAAGGGGAAAAAAACCAACCAAAACACAGTAAAAAGAAATCCCAAACAACAAAACCCCACCACGGAATCTCGGCACGTTTTGTTTGGAATTCTAGATTAAAATTTAAGAATTAATTTTTGGAATTAAAATGTATATCAGGATGTTTTCATGGACCTTAAACTTAAATAATAAATCCCAAAGATGTGTAAATAGAGATTTTCTCCTTCTTTATTATTATTATTATTATTATTATTATCATTATTATTATTATTATTATACATGTGTAAACAGAGATTTTCTCCTTCTCTTCTATTATTATTATTATTATTACTATTATTATTATTATTATTATTATTATTATACATGTGTAAACAGAGATTTTCTCCTTCTTTATTATTATTATTATTACTATTATTATTATTATTACTATTATTATTACTATTATTATTGGAGATTGGGGGTTTTCATTTCTGAGAACTGTAAAGGTTTAATTGGTGCTAATGGTTAATTAATATTAATGCTAACACCAATTACTGTTAATTAGTTGAGTGTTTAATTGGTGATTCTACTCCTATAAATGAAAGATTCAATTCCTATGGAGTAGAAATCAATTGGGTTTTTTTTTTTCTCCTAATCATGGAATGGTTTGGGTTGGGAGAGACTTTAAGGATCATCCCATTCCAAATCCTGCCACGGGTGGTTGAGAAATATTCTTTAAATCATGGATTTAACTGCCACTACTGCAATTAAGAGAATTTAGACAACAGGATCAATCATATCAAGGAAAAAAAAACCAAAAAATAGAGTCCTGTCCCCCCTCCCAAATTTTTGCACCTGAACTCTTGCAAACAGAGAGATTGGAGGAACTCCAACCGATCAAAATTAAGCTAAATTTAATAAAAAAATTAATAATCCTCACTGCATATGAATGGATTTAAAAATAAAGCCCCGAAGTTAAAATAAAGTGAATATTTCTGAGTGAACATCCCCAGCTGTAAGTGGGACAAAGGAGGTGGAGCTCCAGAAAAGGAGATGCTTTGGGGAATTATGATCGGGGTTATTTTCAGTCAAGGGACCAAAAATATTCTGTATTTTCGGAGGTTATTTCCCCATCCTTTCAAAATCATTCCATGGCCAAATTCTTCTCTCCTTGCGTCATTTGAATTTAGAGGGAAGTGATTCTCCCCCCTTCTGTCCCACACTGCATCCCTGGCATGGAATTCCGGGCGGAGCTGATTCCCAGCCCCTTTTCATTGGGATTTGTGGCCAGGAATTCTCCGGATTCCGTGGCTTTGACTCGTTTCTGACCCGCCAATTCAACTTATAAACAAAAAAATGATGATGATAATCATAATAAAGAGGCAGAAAACACCGAAATCTCTATTTACACGTGTTTGTGATTCATCAGCTCCTCCCCAGGGTGGAAATTCCCAGAGAATATGGATTTGGGAATTAATTCCTCTGGTGGCCTCCAGCTGATCAATCCTCCCCCCACCTTGGGCCTCCTCCCCACTCCCCACCTTGCCCCAGGTTGGCTGACACGAAAATAAAATGTACTGGCACAGAATAAAATATATAGAAAATATGTTATATATATAAATAGTATATTTATATTTATATATCTAAAATATATACTATATTATAGATAATATATGTATTTTAATATAATACATATTATATATTATATAAATATTATATATAATATATTGAAAAGTATATATATTTTATATATAAAATTTTTATATATATAAAAATATATACAATATATATTATACAACTATATATATCAATAGATAAATATATATTATAATTATCAATATATTAATATTAATATATTAACATTAATATATTAATATATATTATATGTCTATATATAAATATATATAGTATATATTTTATATATTTATATATATAAAATATATATTATATATTATAAAATATACTCTGAGTGTATATATATATAAATATTTATATTTATATTTATATTTATATTTATATTTATATTTATATTTATATTTATATTTATATTTATATTTATATTTATATTTACATTTATATTTATATTTATATTTATATTTTATATATATTATATATATTTTAGATATAATATATATTTTAGATATATATATTTGTATTTATTTATACGTTTTATTTTTATATTTATATTTTTATATATTTATATTTATATTTATATTTATATTATATATATAAAAATATATATGTATTTTATAGATACATATAAAATAAAATAGAATATATTTTATCTTCCAACAGTTTGCTGTCCTTCCTAAATGGAATCAAGGACTTGGAAGGGACTGGATGCTCTTTAAGGTCTTTTCCAACCCGGGCCATTTGACAATTCTATGATTTTATAATTCCACCATTCGATGCGAAAACTCCAACAACGCCCCCACCCTGAGCACTTCCATTGATTTTTTAATTTTTATTTATTTATTTCTTTATTTTCCTCTCTATTTCAGTCGAGATCAACATTTTACACCAAGAAAAACATCCCAATAAACCCCGTCGAGCGAATCCTCGCTCGCCTTCTCCGGATCTTTCCGGCTCTGCCCCTTCGGACTCTTGGCTGCCTGTCTAAAGACACGTGGGGTTTTTTGGAGAGCTGGGATGGTTCTGCTTAGGAAAGGGATTCTCTAGGAACACGAGCCTCTCTCTTCCCAAAAATCCGTGCCTTGGAGCCGTCGGGGATCCTTCAGCCAACAAAAGAATATTTGACAAACATTTTCCTCCCGTCGGCTCCGTGGAGCCAACGAGACCCTTTAATGAGAAAATCATCTCCCTCCTCTTCCAGCTCCTGCCTCATCCTCCAAAAGCTTGGCCCAGCTCCAGCAGCAGAATTTTCGGGGAGGGGACACACATCAAAGGCTTTTTTTTTTTCAGCCAAGCCCAAATTCGTCTCCCCGCTAATTAGGGGGAGAGCACGTCTTTCATTTGCTGAATGAGAGGCTTGCAATCTGGAAGCCATTGAGGGAAACCAGAATTTGCAACCTCCCCGTTCTTACTGAGGAGACTTTCATGTGCAGGGGTTTTTTTTTGTTGTATTTGTTGTTTTCTGGGCTCTGGAAGGGCTGCTGGGTGTGGGGTGAGGGCTGTGGAAATGCAGAAGATCGTGATACCCGTGGCCCTTTTGGTTCAGGTCACAGGATGGTGACATTCCAGCAAACAGCTGGGCCACTGCTGGAGTCGAAGGTGGCTGGAAAAGCCCTGGGTCTGGCACAAATGAGAGGGGTTTTTGGCAGAAGGATCCACTCTGCATCAGCCTTCAAAGGCTTGAGCTCAAAGTCGTCCCCCACAGCAAATATTGTGGCTCTTTTCGTGGGGTTCCAAGATTACAAAGGGCTCAGATTAGAAAGTGCAAGCTCTGACTTCTCTGATTTCTTCTCAGAGCCAGAGAAGGACCCAGGAAAGTCTGTAATCCCTTAATTCCCTTGGTGAACCTTTCCCAGGGCAGGGAAGGTCCCATATTCCCTGTGGTCAAGGGGGACAATTTCTCAAGGACGAGTTTTTTGGGATCAACATCATCAATAAATGGGAGCTGCAACCCTGGAAAAGTGATGATGGAGCTTTCCCACCACTTCCCTTTCTTTCTTTCTTTCTTTCTTTCTTTCTTTCTTTCTTTCTTTCTTTCTTTCTTTCTTTCTTTCTTTCTTTCTTTCTTTCTTTCTTTCTTTCTTTCTTTTCTTTCTTTCTTTCTTTCTTTCTTTCTTTCCTCTTTCTTTCTCTCTTTCTCTTTTTTTCCTTTCTTTTCTTTCTTTCTTTCTTTCTTTTTCTTTCTTTCTCACATCATTCCCCTTTAGAAATGGATGTTTAAGCATCAACCCCTTGGGTTTAAGAACCAAGCTGATGGGGTTTTTTTGGCTCTTCCTCAATTTTCCAGGCTCTCAGGGATCACAGTTTCGGGGTTTCCAAGCGTGGGACTCCAAGCTGAGCATCCCAGGGCTCTGCAGCATCACCTGAACCCAAAATCAGAAATAATCCTCGGAATATCAGTCAGGGGGGAGCTTCAGCACGGCCTGGGGTGACAACAATCATCACCAAGGACTCTTTTAGTGCCATTTGGCAGGTTCTGAGGTGCCCCAGACATCCCTGGGGTGTTGGGAGGTTTTATAGGAGACCCAAAGGTGCTTTAGGACACAGTTGCTCTTTCCTGGTTCTTTGATCTTCCCTTTTAACCTTTTTTTTTATTTAGCCTCTCTCCAGAGTGTGCCTTGGGATGAAATCCCACAGCTGGGAAATCTCCGGGTATTTTTCCCAGCTGAGAAATGACAAAAACCCCTTTCACAGAATCCTACTGGAGGAGAAAAAAACAGGAAAAAACCCTAAAAACAATGACAAAAACCCACCCCCCAAACCCCTCCACCTCTGAAAATACAGACTGAAAGAGTGCAAAGCAGCCAGGAGAGGTAAAAACAAGCCCTGGGGCTGGTAACAGCTTTAAATCACTTTGATGCCAATCTCCAGCTGAGGTTAAATTCTCTGACAAGTGGCTGCTGCATTTCAGCAGTTTTATTTTGTCAGCGTTTTCTCCTCCAGCCAGAGAGTTTCACAAAAAACACGTGATATTATCTCTCATCTCCTGAGTCACTCAGCACCTTCCTGCAGTGCTGCTTGCACAAGAAGTCTTGAGGGGTTTCTCTGGCGCTTGTTCAGCTCTGGCAGAGCAATCCTGTGTCAAAGGGGCCTTGGAATGGCAAAGTCATGCCAAAGACTCTCCTTCTCCCTGATTTTGGGGGGAGGCAAACTTCAAAATCCCTGTTCCTAAGGTTTAGTGTTTGACATCTATAATGTCTGGGATGTTGATGCAACGTTTGTCACCCCGTTGTGTGGGTCTGATCCGAGGGATCCATTGGGAAGAACAGCAATAAAATCAACCCTGTGGAACATGGGAAGAGAGTGGGAGCCACTAAAGATGCCCAGCCTGTAAATATTGGATCTGCTTTGGCCCTTGGAAGTGCTCCAGTGGTTTCAGGGGTTGTATCTCTGCTTGTAAAGGAAAAAGGAAGTTGGAGTGGGAGCCAAGACAGGAGATTTCCACGTTCTCCACTCACACTGTTGGGTGTGAACCTGCCTCTGGATTTGGATCCACCTGAATCCACAAGTTAAATGGATCTTTCTGGTGATTTAGACGGGATATTGGGAAGGAATTCTTGGCTGGGAGGGTGGGGAGGGACTGGGATGGAATTCCCAGAGAAGCTGTGGCTGCCCCTGGATCCCTGGAAGTGTCCCAGGCCAGGTTGGAGCAACCTGGGCTAGTGGAAGGTGTCCCTGCCCCTGGCAGAGGTTGGAATGAGTTGATCCTTAAGGTCCTTTCCAACCCAAACCATTCCATGTTCTTTCCAAGCCTATCTAAAGTTTGGAAGTCCGGCTCACTTGCAGAAAGATGTTACTTTTCTCCACAAAGAACTCAACTTTTAAATCAACTTTGAAACCATTTCTTCTCCCCCAGTTTCTTTGTACTGGAACCACAAGGCCTGGAAATTTGGAGCTCTGAAACACAAAGTTCTAGGAAAAAAGAGCATCCCCCAAACCCATATTACTAAAAATTATTTAAACAACTGTCACCACTTCTGGTCTGGGAAATCTGGCACATCTTGTGCGTTCAAATCCACCAATTTTCTGCTCAAGACAGTTAATTCCACATCACAGCCCCCGTGTTGGATCAGAGTTAGATTTGCCTCTAATCTGTTCTTAAAATCCCCAAATGAGGGAGAGCTCAACGTTTCATTACTCTCATTATTTGGAGCCTCTTCCACAACATTCCCTCAATGAGTATTTCCATGATTCAGTTCATTTTCCCTCGTTCTGCCTGCAGTGGAGCAGGAAAACAGGACATTTCTTTGAACTCTTTCGTGACCTTCGAGGGGTTTGGAAACTCCTTCCAGGCTTTTCCTTGGCAACCTCTCCGAGCTGGATTCAGATTCCTGTTGCAGGCAACTATTTCCACTTCTCTTTCTCTCTTTTTCTCTTTTTCTCCCTTTTTCTCTTTTAATCTTTTTCTCTTTTTCTCTCTTTTTCTCTCTTTCTCTCTCTTTTTCTCTTTTTTCTCTCTCTCTTTCTTTTTCTCTCTCTCTTTTTCTCTCTTTCTCTTTTTCTCTTTTTCTCTTTCTCTCTTTTTCTCTTTTTTCTCTTTCTCTCTTTTTCTCTCTTTCTCTCTCTTTTTCTCCTTTTCTCTTTTTTCTCTTTCTCTCTTTCTTTTTCTCTCTCTCTTTTTCTCTCTTTCTCTCTCTTTTTCTCTTTTTCTCTTTCTCTCTTTTTCTCTCTTTCTCTCTCTTTTTCTCCTTTTCTCTTTGTTCTCTTTCTCTCTTTCTTTTTCTCTTTTTCTCTCTTTCTCTCTCTTTTTCTCTTTTTCTCTTTCTCTCTTTTTCTCTTTTTCTCTTTTTTCTCTTTCTCTCTCTTTCTCTCTTTTTCTCTTTCTCTCTTTTTTCTCTTTTTTTTCTCTCTTTTTCTCTCTTTCTCTCTTTTTCTCTCTCTCTTTTTCTCTTTCTCTTTTTCTCCCTTTTTCTCTCTTTCTCTCTTTTTCTCTCTTTCTCCCTTTCTCTTTTTCTCTCTTTCTTTCTCTCTTTCTCCCCTTTTTCATTTACATTTCTCTTTGTTTGAGGTTTTTTTTCTCCCATTTCCTGACGTAGCAAAATGAAGATCAACACCATATAATCATTATTTCATCTCAGAGCTGGAACCAGGCTCCAAGTCTGCTCATTCCCACCTATACCAGTGGAAAAATAATGGGATTATTTTCTCCTCCCCTCTGCACCGTCTCCAAAGGGACAATTCAACCTTCTCAGGTTGAATTCTCAGTCATTATTTTCCATATTTTCCACCCTTTTCCAACAAAGGATTTGCATCCAGCCCCTCCTTTGCTGCTCACAGAAGTGTGAAGGTTGAAACAGGGTCTGGAAAAGTCTCTTTGAGCCGAAGAGAAGCAAAAGACCCAAATAAAACAGGGCTTTAATTCGCCCCAAATCTCCTTTAGTCCCTCTCTAAGCCCTCCCTGCGTCACTGCAAGTCAAAAAAAGCAGAATAAAGTGGATTCTTCTCTCTGTTTGCCTCATTCCAGGGATAAATCAGGAGAAAACAGTCAGCTTGGGGAATTTGGCTGGAGAAGCTCTGGCAGCCTGGCGGGGTTTTGGTTTTGTTTTTTGGCCGGTGGGATGATCTGATCTGGCAAAAGTCCCCCCGAGGTTGTTGAAAGAATTAAACCCAATTATTGGAGCAGATCTGAGGTGGTTTCCTTTGAAAATAAAATTATTTTCAAGCAGGTTTTTGGTGGTTTTTTTGATTTTTTTTGGTTTTGTTTTTTTTTTTTCACTCAGAATTTCAATGTTTAAGCCATTAGGCCCAAACTTTATTGTAAATTTAAGCTTTATTTTATGGATAAAATCCCATCAAACAGCAGGTCAGAGCTTATATAAGTCACATTTTTAATTTATTATTTAAAATATTTTTATTATTTATTTTATTTTTACTATATATTTACAGATTTATTTTTTGCCCACTCTTCAATCTTTCCTGACTTTATATGTGTATATTTATTATTTATATTTTATTATTTATTTTTATTATTTTTAATTTATTATTTTAAATATTTTTAATATTTATTTTTTTTATTATATATTTATAGATTTTATTTTTTGCCCGCTCTTCAGGGGACAATCTTTGCTGGTTTTATATATGTATATTTATTATTTATATTCGATTATTTATTTTTATTACTTTTAATTTATTCTTTTAAATATTTTTATTATTTATTTTATGTTTATTATATATTTACAGATTTATTTTTTGCCCGCTCTTCAGGGACAATCTATGCTGGCTTTATATATGTATATTTATTATTTATATTTTATTATTTATTTTTAATTTATTTTTAATTTATTATTTTAAATATTTTCATTATTTATTTTTTTTTTACTATATATTTACAGATTTATTTTTTGCCCGCTCTTCAATCTTTGCTGACTTTATATGTGTATATTTATTATTTATTATTTATTTTTATTATTTTTAATTTATTATTTTAAATATTTTTATTATTTATTTTATTTTTATTATATATATACAGATTTATTTTTTGCCCACTCTTCAGGGGACAATCTTTGCTGGCTTTATATATGTATATTTATTACTTATATTTTATTATTTATTTTTTATTACTTTTAATTTATTATTTTAAATATTTTTAATATTTATTTTATGTTTACTATATATTTACAGATTTATTTTTTGCCCACTCTTCAATCTTTGCTGACTTTATATGTGTATATTTATTATTTATATTTTATTATTTATTTTTATTATTTTTAATTTATTATTTTAAATATTTTTATTATTTATTTTATTTTTATTATATATTTACAGATTTATTTTTTGCCCACTCTTCAATCTTTGCTGACTTTATATGTGTATATTTATTATTTATATTTTATTATTTATTTTTATTATTTTTAATTTATTTTTAAAAATATTTTTATTATTTATTTTATTTTTATTATATACTTACATATTTATTTTTGCCCACTCTTCAGGGGACAATCTTTGCTGTGTGAAAAGCTCAGTTTGGATATTTTTCCTCACCCCTTGAGGTTTTTCCATGAGGAATGTGACCCTCCAAGTCCAAATTGAATAAAAATAAATCAATATAAATCATCAATCACAGCTTTTATTGGACAGTGGAGGCTCCACTTGGGAGCAGGGGGACAGCAGGGTCTGGAAGAAAATCCAAAATTCACTTTTTGAAAGCTTGGTCTGTTTAAACCTTGTCTTTGGTAAGCACAGGAGCTCTAAGTGGAGCCTAAAACCCTCAAGGAAAGAAAAACCACCTTTAATTCCAGCCTTGTTCCACCACGTTCAGCCCCGGAGCCAAAGTTTCACCTGGACTTAAAATCCAGGGTTTGTGTGTTCCTGAATTATTTCAGAATGATTTAATGAAAACAATGGTGGGTTTATACCTCTTTTTGTTTGTTGGGTAACCCCATTTAATTGGGGTTAATTAATGAATTAAAAGGTCCTTTACAGAAGGGTCACTTGGGGTAGGTGGATGTTAAATCCGAGGTGTCACCAACCCAAACTCTCCATCCAGGAGTCTTTGATTTGCCCCCTTTAATTAGAGTTAATTAATGAATTAAAAGGTCCTTTACAGAAGGGTCCCCTGGGGTTGGTGAATGTTAAATCCGAGGTGTCACCAACCCAAACTCCTCCAGCCAAGAGTCTTTGATTTACCCCCTTTAATTGGGGTTAATTAATGAGATTAAATGGTCATTTACAGAAGGGTCACTTGGGGTAGGGGGGTAAGAACTCTGAGGTACCATCAACCCAAACTCTCCAGCCAGGAGTGTTTGATTTGCCCCCTTTAATTAGAGTTAATTAATGAATTAAAAGGTCCTTTACAGAAGGGTCACTTGGGGTTGGTGGATGTTAAATCCGAGGTGCCACCAACCCAAACTCTCCATCCAGGAGTGTTTGATTTGCCCCATTTAATTAGAGTTAATTAATGAATTAAAAGGTCCTTTACAGAAGGGTCCCCTGGGGTTGGTGGATGTTAAATCCGAGGTGCCACCAACCCAAACTCCTCCCGCCAGGAATCCCTGATTTGGGGCAAATTCCCCTTTTCCTCTGGATTTTTGCAGCCCTTGGGAGGAGGTTCCGTGTGTCCCATCCCACCCGTGGGCAGGGTTGGGGACTGGGACTTAATTCCAGCTCCAGGAATCCCCTGGAAGTGCAAACCGAGCGTTTCCAAACAGCGACAGCTCCATAAATCCCAGAGCTGGGCGATTTTTCCTGCTCTCCAAAGCTGGGATGTGGCAATAAAGGCAATTTATGAGCCATTATTTCAAAGAACTGCAGCACAGGAGCCCTCACAATCTCCTCATGGGCTGGGTTTTCTCCAGCCAGATGGAGACAAATCATCCCCTTCAAATAACTTCCAAGCTGCCCTTGAAAAAAACCCCAAAATGTACTGATGTTGAGAAAATATTTATATATTTATATGTTTATTTTTTATTATTTGTATTTATTATTTTGGTATGTATATTCATCATTTATATTTAATTATTTATTTATATTATTTTAAATTTATTATTTTAAATATCTTTATCATTTATATACATGTATTTATTATTTATATTTTATTATTTATTTTTAATTTATTATTTTACATATTTTTATTATTTCTATTTATATATTTATACATTTATATCTATTATTTATATTTTATTATTTATTTTTTATTATTTTTCATGTATTATTTTAAGGATTTTAATTATTTATATTTATATTTTTGTATATGCACATTTATTGTTTATTTTTATTATTTTTCATGTATTGTTTTAAATATTTTTATTATTTATATTCATGTATTTATATATGTATATTTATTATAAATATTTTATTATTTATTTTTAATTATTTTAAATTTCTTATTTTAAATATGTTTATTATTTATATTTCTATATGTATATTTATTATTCATATTTTATTCTTTATTTTTTTTATTTTTAACTTATTATTTGACAAATTTTTATTATTTTTATTTATGTATTTATATTTATATATTTATGATTTATATTTTATTATTATTTTATTATTTTTAATTTATTATTTTAAATATTTTTATTATCTATATTTATATATTTATGTATGTAGGTTTATTATTTATATTTTATTATTTCTTTTGAATTTATTATTTTACATATTTTTATTATTTCTATTTATATATTTATACATTTCTATCTATTATTTATATTTTATTATTTATTTTTTTATTTTTCATTTATTATTTTAAGGATTTTAATTATTTATGTTTATATTTTATATATGCACATTAATTGTTTATATTTTATTATTTTTAATTTATTATTTTAAATATTTTTATTATCTATATTTATATATTTATGTATGTATGTTTATTATTTATTTTTAATTTATTATTTTACATATTTTTATTATTTCTATTTATATATTTATACATTTATATCTATTATTTATATTTTATTATTTATTTTTATTATTTTTCATGGATTATTTTAAATATTTTTATTATTTATATTTCTGTATTTATAGATGTATATTTATTATTTATTTTTTATAATTGACCTTGACCTTGACCTTTTTGACCCTCCCTCCCCAAAAATCTCTGTGCCAGCCAAAGCCCCGCCTGTTCCTCGCATGGGGTGAAATATCCCCGTGGAACACAAATCTCCTGGGAAGTTCTTCCTGGAGCTGGAGGGCTGCAACTCCTCAGGCTGAGTTTGCTGTTCCCTGAGAGTTTGTGTTGCCCATGGAATTATGGAATTCCAGACTGGTTTGGCTTTTGGAAGGGACCTTAAAGTTCATCCAGTGCCACCCCCTGCCATGGGCAGGGCCACCTTCCACCATCCCAGGCTGCTCCAAGCTCCATCCAACCTGGCCTTGGGCACTTCCAGGGCGCTCCCTTGGTTTCTCCCCTTCCCCAGCACCCCCCCCACCAGCTCAGCCCAGTCCCCCCCAGTCCTGACTGAGAGAGAAACAGGAGAAGTGGAAATGCCTGTTCAGCCAGACCCACCCAGCCCAAACGTCCCTCAGCGTGTCCCCCCCTCATCCACGGATCTGCCATCCCAAAAAAACCTCCCGTTCCGGCCGGGATGGGACTCGTGCCCTGCAGAGCAGCTCTGTCCCTCCCCCAGCTCGGAGAGGCATCAACCAGAAAGCCACAGAAATGCAATGATTAGTCTTTATTTCTCTACACACAGGGCATTGATCCCAGGGGCTGTTTTATGGGATGGGGAGGAGGGGAACGGGATGGGGGAGAGCGGGACTGGGTTGCATTTACAAAGTCGAGCCCTGTTCTGGCGAAAATCGAAGTTCCTGTGCCTTTCCCTTTGGATCAGACTCCCTGTCCTCTCACAGGAAGCCTTAATAAAGCCTCCTGGGAGGTTTAAAAGGAGATTTTAAAAAAAAATCCCAACCCCCAGCTGGCAGGATTGGCATCGGGGAGCTCCGGCCCCGGGTGCCAGCGCGGAGCCAGGGGATGCTGGAGAGCCTGTAAAACCACCTCATTAAACTGCTCTCCTGAATGCCCTGCCTATGGAGAGAACCTTCCAGGAGCTGCTCCCTGTCTCTGGAGCAGGGAAGAAGATGGGACTGGGGTTGCAGAGAGGAGCAGTTGGAGGTTGGGATGGAGGGAGAGCAGAATTCCTGAGGCAGGAGGGACAAACAGCACGGCCCAGACCCTCATTCCGAAGCACAGAGCTGTCCTTTGGCTCCAGGGAGTTCTGTCCCGAATCCATCCCTCCTTTTTCCAAGGAACAAAGAGCCCGGAGCTCCCTTGGGCACCACAGGCAGGCTTTGCACGTGGCAAGAGGTCTTTGGGTGCTAAAACCAGCACCCAAACTGCACTTTGGGGTGGAGACACCACGAAGGGTCTTTGTTTTTGGGAGACAGCAAAGCAGGACCAGCCACTGAAGAGCTTGGAAGGGCTCTTGGTCCCAAAAAGGTTGCAGAGCCCATGGAGAGAGGGAGGGAAAGGTGCTCCAGAGGATTGTAGGAATAGGTTGTCCACCAAAATCCAGCATCCTTTCAACATTATCCCTTCCACGATTCCTTCAACTGGAGAAGAGAAGCTCCAGGGAGACCTTTCAGTGCCTAAAGGGGCTCCAAGAGAACTGGAGAGGGACTGGAGACGAGGGGATGGGGTGGTGGATAAAGGGGGAATGGCCTTAAGCTGAAGAAAAGTAGATTTAGGTTTAGATATTAAGTAGAAATCCTCCCCTGTGAGGGTGGAGGGGTCCTGGCACAGGTTGCCCAGAGAAGCTGTGGCTGCCCCTGGATCCCTCTAAGTGTCCAAGGCCAGGCTGGATGAGGCTCTGAGCACCCTGGAAAGTGTCCCTGCCCATGGCAGGGGGTGGCACTGATTGATCCTTCAGGTCCCTCCCAACCCAACCCATTCCCTGATCCTATAAAAGTCGGAACACAAAAATCTTCCTGCCTCGTTTTCCTTTTTTCCCTCCTCTCCCCTTCGAGCCAAACGAGCTCCCCCAGCCCCGGGTCACCTCTTTAGCTCCTCACCAGCACTTTGGGGAGTGCAAACACGGATTTCTATTGTGTCCTAAATCCCAGGATTTCTATTGTGCCCCGTGACCTCCCCGCTCTGCCAGGCAGTTTTATGGGAAGAGGAGGTCGGGAAGTTCGGGGAGGCCTCGCCACTATTATTTCAGATCAACTCCCTGGAGCATCTTTGGGAGGGAAATGTGCCCAAAGCCCCGTTTGCACAAGATCAGCACTCAGGTCCCATCTATTGTCCCCTGGTTTGTGTGTGACATTCAGCAGAGGGGCTTTTGTGCCCCCCCAAAAGAGGGGCTTTTGTGCTGTGTGACATTTCTGAACCCAAGGGAGTCCCAGCTCGGGGAAGGGGTTTGTTCAGCCAGAAAAAAGTCTCTGAAATGAGGGCAGTGCCCTGGGAAATGCCATGTGGAAATCAGGGATAACAGAGAGAGCCCCAGTTTATCTCCCTGGCATCTCTAAGACACCCCAGGGATTTGGGGGTTCTTGCTCCGTGAGGGGGATTTAGCTTTTGTAGGAACGTGCTGGAAGCGCCACACCTCCTCCAGGAAATCAAAAAATAAAAATAAAAGAAGGAAAGAAAAAGAGGGAAAGGGGAACTTTTACAGCTCTTTATTTGGGGAAAAAAAAACCAAACAAAACCCTTTTCTTTAAGCCTGAAAATCTCAACCTCTTTAAAGTGTGTCAGTAACAGAAAGCCCAGTCTGATCTACAGATGAAAAGTCTAGGAAATAAAAGGGAAAAGCTGCATGTCCAGGTCAGGAAATAAAGAGGAAAAGCCCATCTCTAGTCCAAGAAATAAAGAGGAAAAGCTGCATGTCCAGTCCAGGAAATAAAAGGGAAATCTCCATCTCCAGGTCAGAAAATAGAGAGGAAAACTCCATCTTCAGTCCAGGAAATAGAGAGGAAAAGCTTCATCTCCACGTCAGGAAATAAAGAGGAAAAAATCCCCCTCCAGGACAGGAAATAAAGAGGAAAACTCCACCACCAGCCCCGGAAATAAAGAGGAAAAGCTTCATCTCAAGGTCAGGAAATAAAGAGGAAAACTCCACCTCCAGCCCAGGAAATAAAGAGGAAAAGCTGCATATCCAGCCCAGAAAATAAAGAGGAAAAGCTGCATGTCCAGTCCAGGAAATAAAGCTAAAAAGCTCCACCTCCAGTCCAGGAAATAAGGAGGAAAAGCTCCATGTCCAGGTCAGGAAATAAAGAGAAAAACTCCATCTCCAGTCCAGGAAATAAAGAGAAAAAGCTGCATGTCCAGTCCAGGAAATAAAGAGGAAAATTCCACCTCCACTTCAGGAAATAAAGAGGAAAAGCTGCATGTCCAGCCCAGGAAATAAAGAGGAAAACTCCACCTCCAGGTCAGGAAATAAAAAGGAAAAGCTGAAAGTTCAATCCAGGAAATAAAGAGGAAAAGCTCCATCTCCAGGAAATAACTGGGGAGTTGATCCTTTTTTAGTTTTTGGCCACTGGAAGGGAAAACTCCCATTTTTTTCCCCAGCTCTGCCTCAGGTTTGGGTCCCCACGTGTGCCCTGGTGGAAGGGGGGATCTCCCACTCCCTGGGATGAGCTGGTTGGGTCTCCATGGGATCCCAATTTCTTCCCAAGGGAGCTGGGCAGGGATCATTTGCCCTCTGAAGGCACGACCCAAACAATTCTGATATTTAGTTGTGTGTTGGAATTGATAAGAACCAGCAGTTCTCAGTTAAAGTCCCCCTGGGGAAGGAAGGAATTAAAAAGAGGGGGGGAAAAAAAGACCCAAGTTTTGCCTTGAGGGCTGGAATTGCTCCAGATTTTATTTTTGGGAGCCATCCTGGCATTCCCAAGCCATGGATGCACCTCTGGGTGGTGTCTCCTGGCACAGCAGCACTGAGGAGGTTTGCACCAAACACTGAAAGCAAAACCAGGGAGGAAAAAGGAGCAGGAGGAAAATAATGGGAAAATGAAACAAGGACAAAGAAAAGAGCTCTTTTCCAAGGCCTTCTTTCCCAAATAAAGCAGGAATGAAGTTTGAAAAATCAGCTTTGCCTCTCCTCCTGTCGTCCTGCTCATCCAGAGTTTGGATTCCCACCAAACCCTTGGGCTGGTTTAAGTTTTATCCACTGAAGACAACGATTATTTTCTTGATATCTTTGCATCAGGGGTGACTTAAACCACCCTCAACTCAATTTTACTTCCTTAAAAAGCGGGAGAAAAACACTTGGAAGAACTTCTGGCTGGGGTGGATAAATCAATGCCACGAAAATTCCTGTTTAGGCAGAAGAGTTATCAAAGCCAGGCTTAATTTCACCCGCCACAAACAAGCGTCAGCCAGCTCCAGATCTTGCCTCCTGATATTCCAGAGGTAGAACTCGGGCCCCTCTAGTGGAAATCCATGGAATATGTGGAGCAGGAGATCCTGCAAGTTATTCCTCGTCCAAACAAACACCCTCAGCTCCATCCAAACAAAGCACGGACACCGAAATTCCCACCTGGATATCTGAGCCTCGGAGGCTTCAATCCCGCTTTTGGCCCCCCCTGGAATTTGTGGCTGGATCGATGTTTTCACTTCGATCCTCGACAATTCCTTTTAAAAAGTTTCAGCACCACGGATGGGATTTTTGGGGCGGTTTTTGGGTTTTTTTCCCCGGTGCAATTTCTCCACCTGGTGGTGGAAAAAAACAGCTCCCAGATCACATCCCAAAGATGCTCCGCTCCAGGGATGGGATTTTACACCTGTTTTACATCTATTTTACACCTATTTTAAGTCTATTTTTCACCGTCTGGCTTTCGGGTTCGGCCTGAGCGCTGGAACACGCGAGCCGAGGGAAAATACACCTGGATTTGGGACTGGAAATTCACTTTCCTCCGGGTCTACTTCAGGCACCAGGATGGGATTTGTTGGGCAGGAGGTTTCCTTCAATCCCAACTAGTGCATTCCCTGTTTTCCACCCACCCACTGGCCCTCTGATAACTCAGAAACAACTTCATTTATCCCTCAGGCGACCCTGCCCAGAGGATAAATTGATTTATCCCTCAGGTGACCATTCCCAGAGGATAAATATATATATTTTTAACAGAATATCTTCTTTTTTTTTGATCAGTAAAAAATGCTCCCAAACCTCTGTGATCTCATCTGGGAGATTTTGACTGTATTTAGTGTTTGATTTGGCAGGGAGGAATTCAGATGGATTTTAAAGTTCCAGCAATCTCAAAGCAGGATTTGATTTTTGATTTTTATGATTTTTATTTAATTTACTTCCCTCCATATCCAGGCACCAGGACAGGATTTATTCGGAAAGAAGTTTCCCTCAATCCCAACTAATGCATTCCCTGTTTTCCACCCACCCACTGGCACTCTGATAACTCAGAAACAACTTCATTTATCCCTCAGGTGACCCTTGCCCAGAAGATAAATATATATTTTCTATATTTTTTGAACAGAACATCTTTATTTTTATCAGTAAAAAATGCCCTCAAACCTCTGTGATCCCATCTGTGATATTTTGACTGTATTTAGTGTTTGATTTGGCAGGGAGGAATTCAGGTGGATTGCAAAGGCTCCAGCAATCCCAAAGTATTTTATTTATGATTTTTGTGATTTTTATTTAATTTACTTCCCTCCATATCCAGGCACAAGGACGGGATTTGTTGGGTAGGACGTTTCCAGAGGATAAATATATATATTTTCTATTTTTTTTTAGCAGAACATCTTTGTTTTTAGCAGTAAAAAATTCCCCCAGACTGCTGTGATCCCATCTGGGAGATTTTGGCAGGAAGGAATCCAGGGAAGGCTCCAGGAATCCCAAAGCAGGATTTGATTTGTGATTTTTATGTTTTTTTTTTAGTGTGAGATTGGTGGTGTTTCTATCAGGGAGGAAGGGGGGTTAGGGAAGGACTGTTTTCCTCTGGGATCATGAACTTCCAAAGGGAAAGGGTGGATTTTCCTCCGTGGAGATTTTGGAGAGGGGATAAACCTGCTCCTCTTCCCTCCCACCAAACTGAGGGAACATCCTCCCTCTGCACATCCTAAATTAATGGCACGTGATTCCAGCCTTTTTCCCCCCCAAATCCCAGCTGGATCCCATCCCAGAGCTGCTCGACCTGGGATTGGAGTTCCCAAAAATCCCCAGGGAATGCAATCCCTGCACCCAGGCAGGGAATTCAGTGTTAAAATCCCTCTTTTCCTTCCTTTGCTTCGCGATTCCTGATTAAACAGGGGCAGAACAGCAGGAAACAGGGAATGGAATGTTGTTTTCCCTTCTATTCCAGCTGAAAAGATGGATAAAAGTCCTTTTCCCTGTTTTCTGTGCAGCCCAGGGTTTGTCCTGAGCCATGAACTGCACACCTGAGACCTCTCAGGTTCGGGAGGGGATTAAAATTCCACCTGGAAGCTGCAATTCCCCCTCACCTTCAGCCTTTGGAAAATCAGGATTGGGCTGAGATTTGGGATTAAATGTCATGTCTCCATGTCCATATTCCCATTTATCACTGAGGGTCATGGAGAGTGAGGGCTCCAAGCACTTCTCTGTCAGGGGGACAGAATTCCCAACCCTGATTTCCCTCTTCCAGAGCAGGTCATGCTCTGAACTGGCATTGCTGGTGCTCTTCCCAAACATTCCTGTGGTTGGGAACATCATTCCCATCCTTGCTCCTCAAGCCTTACCCCACCCCTTAAAGAGCTCTGGTGTTTTGGGGCTTTTTCTGAGCTGAAAGACCCCATTAATGTGTTTTTGTTTTGCTGGGGTTCGTTTTCTGCCAGGTTGGCTTGGATGGGAAAGAAGGGGAAGGAAAGTTGGGACGAGGAAAGGTGGGACAAGGAAAAAAATGGGACAGGTGAGAAATGTCTTTGCAGTGACAAACCAACTCTTTGTCTGTGGTGAAACCACGGGGGGAACAGAAAACACTTGGATTAAAATCGATCCAATTCCTGAAGCCTGAGGAGAATAAAGGACTGGAGAGAATTCCCTCCTTATCCCATGGATAAATCCATGCCAGTGGATTACTCAGAGTTGGTGTATCCAGCAGAGACAACAGGGAGAATTTTATTCATCCCAACACCTTGCAAGCTATCCCCAATTAGCTTTTTAGCTAATTACCCCCTGGCTGTTAATTTGAAGGCGTAAATTGTGGAGATTTTTACAAAAACACACGGAGAGAAACGTTGCTCCTGAGAAAATTCCTCCCAAGAAGTTTCCAGGAGGTGAGAGGAATAACAGCCACATAAAAGTGGAGCAAAATCCCCGGTTTCAGAGCAAAATGAATCCAGGGATTCATCCAGGGATTCATCCAGGCATCACATCCCTCTCATCCCACCGGGATCTCGTTGCCTTTCCCAGGGGGGTGAGGAGCTGAGGGCAGGGACTCCCTGCAGCAGCAGCAGCTTTATTTATCCCCCTGGATCTTCCACCAGCAAAAAAAAAACCCAGGAAAAGGTGGATAAATCTTCTGGAAGAGATGATTTCTCCGTATTCCCTCCAGCAGGCATCTGAGAAGGAAGGAAAACTTCCTCCCAAGTGTCCAAACCACCTCTCAGCAACCACTTGGAGAACTCCATCCTTCGGGTTTGAGCCTCCAGAAATTCCCCAATCCCTAAAATTCCCCCCATGCAAAGCCTGTTTAGGAGGTGAGGAGTGCAAGGAAATATTGGGATCAAGGGTTGGACTTGATGGTCTTGGAGGTCTCTTCCAACCCAGCTGACTCTGTGATCGATGGAAGTCCTGAAGGTCCTCGAGGAGCACAAACTGGAGCTGAATCTTGTCCTCCTGTGACTTCAGAGCTTCCCCTCTGCTCATTCCCAGGGTTTTCCAAAGCCCTCATTCTCACTCCAGGTGCAGTTTGCTTCCAATGGTTGTTCCCAAAACCGGTGACTCGCTCTCCAGAAGGGAATAAATCCAGATCCAGTGGCACTCACCCGCTGGAGCACGTGGACAACCCCGTCCTGGCTTCTCCCAGCTCTCCTCCCACAGGAATTTGTCCTCCCAAAAAAGTGCCAGCCCTGTCTGCCAGCGAGGTCACTTCTTCTTTGCTGGGGCCTTGGCATTCCCAGCAGCCTTCCCGTTGCTTTTGCTGCCTCCTCCTGCTTTTCCTGCTTCACATTCCTTCTTCCCACCCCCTTGTTTCTTGTCACTTGTGTCCTTTCCCCCCTTCTCTCCCTTTCCTCCTTTTTCTTCTTTTCCTCCCTTTTCTCCTTTTCCTCCCTTTTCTCCTTTTCCTCCCTTTTCTTCTTTTCCTCCCTTTTCTCCTTTTCCTCCCTTTTCTCCTTTTCCTCCCTTTTCTTCTTTTCCTCCCTTTTCTCCCTTTTCTCCCTTTTCTCCCTCTTTCTTTTTGGCCCCATCCTTCCCTTCTTTCTTGGATCCTTCTTTCTGCTCCTTCTCCCCGTCCTTCTTCTTGGTGCTTTTGGATTCATCTTTCTTCCCCTGAGCCTTGTCCACTTTTCCAGACACAGTGGGAACTTCTTCCTTTTTTTCTTCTGCAGCCTGAGCTGCTGGAAAGATGGAAAAAAAAAAAAGAAAACAGGAAAGGAGTTAACTTGGGTTGAAAAGAGCTGGGAAGAACTCAAAATTCCTGCTCCCTGTTTGGGACAAATCTTGGACAAAGGGAAAACACTTCTACTGGGACTTTTTTCCTCCTGGTTGCTCACTGATGGGCAGCTTTTCATGTCTTTTTTTGAGAAGATAATGGGATAAATAATAATAATTTCAAGAGCTGATTCATGGATTTATTGGAGGAAATGGCTTCTCTTGGTAGGAACTGATCCATGAAAATTAAAACACAATCCATAAGCACTTCCCAATAATGACCTAGAGTTGTCTCCTTCCAAAAAGAGGAACAGAAACATCTCTTATGCAGTTCAGGACAAACCTGCCTTAGATTTGGGGTTTTTTGGGGCTTTTTAAAAATTATTTCTTTGTCTATGGGCTGTGTCTCCTACAGCTGAGACTGGGGATTCTCCTGGGAGCTGAAGATTAGATTTAGATTGGATATTAAGAATTAATTGTGCATTATAAAGGTGGGGAGGGACTGGAATGGATTTCCCAGAGAAGCTGGGGCTGCCCCTGGATCCCTGGAAGTGTCCAAGGCCAGGTTGGAGCAACCTGGGCTGGTGGAAGGTGTCCCTGCCCATGGCAGGGAGTGGAATGAGATGATTTTTAAGGTCCCTTCCAACACAAACCATTCTATAATCTGCCATTCCATGATTTTTTTACATTAATATTCCTTTAATATGGACTTTATTTTAAAGTGTCACCCTTTGACCTTGGGAACTGGCAATTTGTTTGTCCAAAGGGGAGTAGAACAACACAGACCCTTCCTTACAGTCCCAGGGGAATCCTGGCATCTCCTATTAAAAAATAAAAAAAAAAGGGAGAGGGGGAGGGAAAAAAAAAAAAGGAACCAACCCAGCCCATTTTCTGCTTTATGGATAAATGTGACAGAAACCAGATGAACTCCCAAAATATCAGCTGGAGCAGCCTCAGGGTGGAATAGTTGGAGATCTCCCAGGATGTGGACAGAGCAAAGGCCAAGTCCTGATTGTTCTTCTCCCCCAAGCTGGGAGGGAGAGCACAGACAAATCAATTTTATATCACATTTTATCCACTTGAACCCCTAAAAGCCCATTTAATTTATTCCCAGTAAAAGGGTTTGCCCTGTATGACACTCCAAAAAGTGCATGGAGAGCCAGTTGGCACCTCCAATATTCCCAACAAATGGGAAGTGGGGGGGAAATAATGCCAAGAAAGGAGATTATTTCAGCAGTGTGATATATTGATGACACTCCCAGCAAACCTGGAAGCATTCCATGGCCACTCAGGAATTCCAATGGCTCCAGTCACCCCTCTGGGGTCATCCCAGTGGGATTTTAGGGAGAGGTGACAAATCCGTCGGATTTAACGAGCTCACGGATCAAGGGGAGCTGCCAAAGCCAGTGAGGCCTCCTGGCAGAGCATCCCACTCTGCTCCCAGGGAAAGAGCAGCCCAGAGCTCTGCAGAATTCCCGTTGGGATGCTGGAATCAAGGAGGGAAATGCTTTTTGGGGGTTTGATCACGCAAGGCCGAGCGAGGCCTTTGGGGCCTCCAAAGTCGGAGCCAGGCGGGAATTTTTAAGGCCCAGTTTCCCTCTCCCACTTCCAGCACCTCCCCTGGGGTGAAAGGAATCCCATCCTTTTGATTTTCCACCAGGGATACGGGGATAAAGTCAGGATAAATAGTGCTGGGGCACTCTTACCCCACATCTATCTCATCCACATCTATCTGCATGGATATGGATAAAATACTTATGGAAAGGTGATTCCCATTCCAGGACTGGTTCCTTCAGGGCATTTTGGGAAGATTTAGATCTGCCAAGTCCAAGAGGACCAGGAACTCCATGAATTATTATCAAATAGCAGCAACCACCCAGCAATATATTATCCATCAACCTCCTACCCTACACCAGGACCACAATTCCGGAATTCCCAAAGCGTGGCCAACATTTAACTGGATAAAAGGGGATTTCAGGGATGTTTCACGGTGCAGCTGATGCCCAATAAATGCCCAATAAATGCCCAATAAATGCCCAATAAATGCCCAATAAATGCCCAATAAATTGATTTCTCGTGCTCATTTTTTCAGGAGTTCCTGCTGTCATAATTCCCCGTGGCCTCGTTAAATCCACGCCCAATATCCAGCCCTTGGATGGAGCACATGGATGTGTCCAGGTGGGATGGAAAGGCTGCTTAGAGGAGGTCCAAATTTCTCAGCATTCTGGGGTGAAACAGCCAATTTGCTGCTCAAATATCCTCTCTGCCTCTTCTGGATGTTCTCACCCTTCATTTATTGGTTTTCCAGAAGTAACAGCAGGAAGAGGACGGGGCAGCAAAGGAGGGAATTTGGATTTCTCCCATCTCCAGGCACGTTCCTTCACATCCCCCGGGATCTGCTGGGAGCTGGTCCTTACAGGAGCAGAATTGGGACATTTTGGGCAGTGAATTAAAGGATACTTTGATTTCCTGCCCCAAATGTGGGCATTTTCCACGTGGGATTGCTCAGACAAGGTAAGACTCAATCAACCACACCTTGGGGTGACCTTGGACTTTAGAGTAGGTTAAATTTAAGTGTGTGGACAAGGGGTTCCCCCTGCCAGTTGGGTTCTGCTCCACAGAGGGGTCTGACCATCCTCAATTTATGGTCAGAGGTCAGGACACCTCTGAAACCCTGAGCTCTGTGCAAGTTTTCCTGTTGTTAAACTCTTAGTTCTGCGTTTTGCTGGTGTAGGACTAAACTTCTACAGTTCTTTCACCTGCCTCTTTCCATGATCCATGGAAACATCCCATTTGGAACGAAGGAAACTCGCAGTTTTTAGGGAGCAGCAGGTCACAGGGTTTGCAGAGCCACAGGAAAGAGAGGAAAAAAAAAAGCTCCTAAAACCGGAGAAAAGTGCAGAAAGGAGAAGCAGAGAGTCCAAGGGCTGACGGATCCCAGCGGAAAAGGGAAGCCACAGACAGACAGGCAGGAGAAGGCAGATCCCTAATTTCCTTGCAGGGCCATCTCATCCTCTTCTTGCAGCACAGGCAGAGAGTTGAGAGCTCTGGGCTGGACATGACCAGAGAGAGGAAGGAGAGTTTCAGTAGAGCCTGTGGCACAGAACCAGGAGAGGAGAGTGAGAGCAACAGAGAGCACGGGCAGGAACATTCCTGCTCATCCCAACGTGGATGGGGAACATGGAACTCCAGCAACTCCTTTTTTTTTTTTTCCAGCTGACATCCCCCAACCCCAGAGCTGGGCCCTAAAATTAATCAGACCCCTCTCCTTGGAAAACTGAAACCTGAATTGCTTGTTGCACTCCACAGCTCCCTGGAAGGAGGTTGTAGCAGGGAGGAGGTTGGGCTCTTTTCCCAGGAAACACGAGGTGGGACAAAGGGAAACGGCCTCGGGTGGCACCAGGGGAGGTTCAGGTTGGATATTGGGAAGAAATTCTTCCCTGGAAGAGTGGTTAAACATTGGAACAGGCTGCCAAGGAGGTGGGGGAGTTCCCATCCCTGGACGTGTTCCAAAAACAGGTGGATGTGGCACTTCAAACTACGGCTTAAAGGTGGGATTCGCTCAAAAGCTGGACTTGATGATCTTGGGGGTCTTTTCCAACCTTTTTATCATTTCTAAGGACTTGTACCAATGGAGAACGTCCCTTTTATCGAAATGTCTGTGTCTGCTGCCACAAATGCAGCAGACAAATGTTGGGAGGGGGTTTATCTGCAGATAGGAGGGGTTTAATGGTGGACTTACCCCAAGGGAGGACCTTTGCATTCAAGGCAGAAAGTAATCTGCAGGTTTAGGCTTGTCTTAATGCCACAGGTTTAGCTTTACCTTGATATTGGGAGGAATCTGTCCTCACACGGGAAAGGTTTATCTCAAGGACCCACAGTGAGACCCACCAAGGCAGGACCTTCTCAGAAACCAAGCCCTGAGGAGGAGGTGTCCAAAAAACAGGTGGATGTGGCACTTCAAACTATGGCTTAAAGGAGGGATTCACTCAAAAGCTGGACTTGATGATCTTGGGGGTCTTTTCCAACCTTTGTATCATTTCTAAGGACTTGTACCAACGGAGAAAGTCCCTTTTATCTAAATGTCTGTGTCTGCTGCCACAAATGCAGTGGGTTCAGGTTGATCTAAACATTGGGAGGGGGTTTATCTGCAGACAGGAGGGGGTTTAATGGTTGCACCCGAGGATCCACGGGGACTTACCCCAAGGGAGGATCTTTGCATTCGAGGCAGAAAGCAACCTGCAGGTTTAGGTTTGTCTTAATGCCACAGGTTTAGCTTTACCTTGATGTTGGGAGGGATCTGTCCTCACGCAAGAAGTGTTTATCTCAACAGTGGCACCTACAATGACCCCCACCAAGGCAGGACCTTCTCAGAAACCACCCCCAGGGGAGGAGGTGTCCAAAAAACAGGTGGACGTGGCGCTTCAGACTACGGCCTAAAGGTGGGATTCGCTCAAAAGCTGGACTTGATGACCTTGGGGGTCTTTTCCAACATTCTCAGGAACCACCCCCAGGGGAGGAGGCGGGTCTGGGGAGGGTGTGGGCACGGCAGGTACCTCCAGGGATCTCGGTGAGCTCGTTGAGGGGTGGCACAGTGTCCAGTTTGTCGGCGTAGTTCTTGGCCGCCTGGCGCTGGGCGTAACGCGCCTCGATCTCCTTCTTGGTGCGCGGGATCCGGCACTTGAAGATGCAGCACAGGGTGATAACTGGGAAGGGAAACGAGGAAACGGGAGCCTTTGGATTAATCAGGTCACTCCTTTGATGCTGGAGGTCTAAAAGCCAGGAGATGACTCTCTAAGGCTTTTTTTTTTTGAGGAGCAGGAAGCAAAAAGCCCTCGTTTGCCAACGACGTGGGCGCCGCGGTCGTTCCCAAACCGCAGAGGGGTTACAGCTTTGGCCTGTCACCTCACTGCAATTTTATATATTCATGTGGTATATAGAAAAAACAACTTTAGATATTCATAGCTAAAGTTAGAAAATTCTACTCCGTAAAATAATAATTGTTATATTTTATTTTTAAAAAATGTCATGGTTTCTCCTCCACCAAACCACAATAAAGAAGCAGAAGAAACATCCTGTGAGACAAAATGCAATGGAGGAATGTTCAATTCTCTCCATTTTATATATTAATATACTGTATATATATTTATTTAGTATATATAAAGTACAACTTTATATATTCATATATAAAATTAAAAAATTCTACCCTATAAAATCATAATTGTTATATTTTATTTAAAAAATGTCATGGTTTTTCCTCCATCAAATCACATAAAGCAGCAGGAGAAACATCCCGTGAGACAAAATGTAATGCAGAAATGTTAATATATATTCAAATATTCAAATATTCATATAGTGTATATATATTATAGTATATATATATAATATATATATTATAGTGTATGTATATACATATAGTATATAGAAAATACAACTTTATATATTCATATTTAAAATTAGAAAATTCTACTCTATAAAATAATAATTATTATATTTTATTTTAAAAAATTTCATGGTTTCCCCTCCATCAAAGCACAATAAAGCAGCAGAAGAAACATCCTGTGAGACAAAATGTAATGCAGAAATGTTAATATATATTCAAATATTCAAATATTCATATAGTGTATATATATTATAGTGTATATATATATAATATACATGTATTATAGTGTATATATATTCATATAGTATATAGAAAGTACAACTATATATATGCATATATAATATTAGAAAATTCTACTCTATAAAATAATAATTATTATATTTACTTTTAAAAAATTTAATGGTTTCCCCTCCATCAAACCACAATAAAGCAGCAGAAGAAACATCCTGTGAGACAAAATGCAATGGAGGAATGTTCAATTTTCTCAATTTTATATATTAATATACTATATATATATTTATTTAGTATATATAAAGTACAACTTTATATATTCATACATAAAATTAAAAAATTCTACCCTATAAAATCATAATTGTTATATTTTATTTAAAAAATGTCATGGTTTCCCCTCCATCAAACCACACAAAGCAGCAGAAGAAACATCCTGTGAGACAAAATGTAACGGAGGAATGTTCAATTCTCTCCATTTTATATATTCATATAGTGTACTTATGTTCCTATAGTATATAGAAAGTACAACTTTATATATTCATATATAAAATTAGAAAATACTACTCTATAAAATCATAATTGTTATATTTTTAGTTTTAAAAAATTTAATGGTTTAAAAGATATATATTATATTTTTATATAAATATATTTTTATATTCTAGATGCTGTCTCATCTAAATATAATCCATATCAATTACAATATAAATATATATTCACATAGTATCTAGAAAATTAGAAAATTCTCCTCTATAAAATAATAATTGTTATATTTTATTTTAAACAAATTTAATGGTTTCCCCTCCATCAAACCACATAAAGCAGTAGGAGAAACATCCCGTGAGACAAAATGTAATGCAGAAATGTTAATATATATTCAAATATTCAAATATTCATATAGTGTATATATATTATAGTATATATATATAATATATATATTACAGTGTATGTATATTCATATAGTATATAGAAAATACAACTTCATATATTCATATTTAAAATTAGAAAATTCTACTCTATAAAATAATAATTATTATATTTTATTTTTTAAAAATTTCATGGTTTCCCCTCCATCAAACGACACAAAGCAGCAGAAGAAACATCCTGTGAGACAAAATGCAGTGGAGAAATGTTCAATTCTCTCCATTTTATATATTCATATAGTGTATTTATGTTCCTATAGTATATAGAAAGTACAACTTTATATATGCATATATAAAATTAGAAAATGCTACTTTATAAAATCATAATTGTTATAGTTTAGTTTTAAAAAATTTAATGGTTTAAAAGATATATATTATATTTTTATATAAATATATTTTTATATTCTAGATGCTGTCTCATCTAAATATAATCCATATAAATTACAATATAAATATATATTCACATAGTATCTAGAAAATTAGAAAATTCTCCTCTATAAAATAATAATTTTTATATTTTATTTTAAACAAATTTAATGGTTTCCCCTCCATCAAACCACAATAAAGCAGCAGGAGAAACATCCCGTGAGACAAAATGTAATGCAGAAATGTTAATATATATTCAAATATTCATAGTGTGCTTATATTATAGTGTATATATATATAATATACATGTATTATAGTGTATATATATTAATATATTATATAGAAAGTACAACTTTATATATGCATGTATAAAATTAGAAAATTCTACCCTATAAAGTAATAATTATTATATTTTTTTTTTAAAAAATTTAATGGTTTCCCTTCCATCAAACCACAATAAAGCAGCAGAAGAAACATCCTGTGAGACAAAATGCAGTGGAGAAATGTTCAATTCTCTCCATTTTCTCAGCTTTTCTGTGTTAATAATCCATGAGTTTCTCATAATCAGCCCCTCCCATGAACTGCACAATTAAAATACACCTTTTTTTTCTCTTTCTTTTCATACTATGCCGTGGATTTCTTTGCTGTTTGACTTCCACAAATCACTTTTCTGCCTTTCTTAGAAGAGTCAATTTTTTGCTCTCTATGATGATAATGAGTTATTTATATTTATATATTAATATATTTATGTGATATATTTTTGTTCTTCAATACATATTAAAACCCCTTGACTTGGAAAATAATGAAGAGGCTTGTTCCTTTTTGGATTTTAGCACATTTTCATTATTTTCATGTTTTTCATTCTTTTCTATCCTCCTAATAATCAAATCCAATATTTCTCAGGCTGGAGGAGCTGAGAAACAGCCCCCTCCAAAAAAAAATTCTATCAGCAACAGAGCAAATGTCCAACCTGATTTTCCACCACAAATATTGAGATGTTTGGGCTGAAATGAGGGCTTTGAGTTTATTCCCACTTTGGCGAAACTAAAACATTTTGGTTCCTAATTGAAGTAAATTAAGAGCACACTCAAAAATCCACAAAAAGAGGGGTGTGGGATTAAACCAAATATCCCCGTGGCCACGTTAATTAGGATTTTTATCCCTAATTTCTCTCATCAACAGTATGTTTAAAACAATAAAATTTTTTTTTTAAAAAAAAAAAAAGGAAAAATAGGAAAGAAACAACTTGGTTCCTCCTGGGAGCTGGGAATGACGAGAGCACTGCAACATTCCAGGGGAGCCGCACTGGAGGATGGAATCATGGAATCAGAGAATCATGGAATCATAGAATCATGGAATCATGGAATCATGGAATCATGGAATCATGGAATCATGGAATCATGGAGTCATGGAATCATGGAATCATGGAATCATGGAATCATGGAGTCATGGAATCATAGAATCATGGAATCATGGAATCAGCTGGGTTGGAAGGGACCTCCGAGATCATCCAGTCCAACCCTTGATCCAACCCCGCTGTGGTTCCCAGCCCATGGCACTGATGCCACATCCAGTCTCAGCTTAAAAACCTCCAGGGATGGAGAATCCCCCCCTTCCCTGGGCAGCCCATTCCAATGGCTGAGCACCCTCTCTGCAAAGAAATTCTTCCTAATGTCCAACCTAACCCTCCCCTGGCACAGCTGCAGACCCAGCCCTCTTGTCTTGCTGATGGTTGCCTGGGAAAAGAGACCAACCCCCCCCTGGCTCCCCCCTCCTGTCAGGGAGTTGCAGAGAGTGAGGAGGTCTCCCCTGAGCCTCCTCTTCTCCAGGCTGAGCCCCCCCAGCTCCCTCAGCCTCTCCTCACAGCACTTGTGCTCCAGTCCCTTCCCCAGCCTTGTTGCTCTTCCCTGGCCCTGCTCCAGCCCCTCCATGTCCTTCCTGAGCTGAGGGCCCAGAACTGGACACAGCACTCCAGGGGTGGCCTCCCCAGCGCTGAGTCCAGGGGCAGAATCCCTTCCCTGGCCCTGTTGGCCACCCTGTTCCTGAGCCAGGCCAGGATCCATTGGCCCTCTTGTCCCCCTGGGCACACTCGGGCTCCTGTTCAGCTCCCTGGCCATCCCCACTCCCAGCTCCCTTCCTGCCTGGCTGCTCTCCAGCCCCTCTGGCCCAGCCTGGAGCTGCATGGGATGAATCCATGGTAGTTCCCTCAAGGAACACAAACCATATTTCAGTCTCGCCCTAATGCAGGATGAGTCCTGCAGTGTCTGCAGTGCTTTGGCTCCCAGGAGATCCTGCTCAGAATCCATCAGAGCTGCCTGAGCCTGGCTCTTCCTCTGCTTTTCTTGGAATCAACCAGCATCCCCTTGGAATTTGGGGCGTCTCCCTTTTCCCTGGATTAAAAACTGGAATTGTAACTAAGGGAGGAAAGGAAGCGTGGCCAGAGTGGTGAGAGCTCGTAGAGGCACCTGGGCTGACCAAAGAGGGAGGAATTTGTGGGATCTGACACCAAAAGATCTCCCTTTTAGAATGTGGGATTTATTTGGATTTCTTCAGCAACAAAGAATTGGAATTGGAATTGGAATTGGAATTGGAACTGGAATTGGAACTGGAATTGGAATTGGAATTGGAACTGGAATTGGAATTGGAATTGGAATCAGAATTGGAATTGGAATTGGAATTGGAATCAGAATTGGAATCGGAATTGGAACTGGAACTGGAATTGGAATTGGAATTGGAATTGGAACTGGAATTGGAATTGGAATTGGAATCGGAATTGGAACTGGAACTGGAACTGGAACTGGAATTGGAGAAGCCGCAGCGGACAAAACCCCGGGAGGAGGGATCAGGGCACGGTTTGAGGGTCAGAAAATTCTGCTTAATTAATGTCTTGACCCCAGAGATCTAAATTTCCTTCCTGCCTTGGATCCCGGCTGCCTCTCCTGCTCCAGAATCCCCTCGTGTGCATCCCTGGGATGTCCCAAAGAGCCCCACGGTGACGTCCAGGAGCAAATCCTGCCCTAATTCCCCCGGGAACGAGGACTTACTGACTGCCAGGACAAAGAGGGCAAAGATTCCGACCACCATCCAGAGCCGGAGCCCCCAGATCACGACGGTCTCCGAGGTCACGGGGTCCGGCTTCTTCTTGGGGGGCTCCGTGGTGGCCTGGGAGAGAGGGACAGAGGGAATTGTCATGCTCACAAAGGAAATCTTTTTGCTGTTCTCAAAGCGCCAGCTTTTTCTAAAGAGTTCATTTCTGTGGCTCAAGAGGGAATTTCTCATATTTTTTCCTTATATTTTTATTTTTTCCTTATATTTTTTCTCATATTTTTTCTTATTTTTTAATATATTTTTCTCATATTTTTCTTATTTTTCAATATATTTTTATCATATTTTTCTTATTTTTAATATATTTTTTATCATATTTTTCTTATTTCTAATATATTTTATCATATTTTTCTTATTTTTAATACATTTTTTCTCATATTTTTCTTATTTTTTAATATATTTTTTCTCATATTTTTTCTTATTTTTTAAATATATTTTTCTCATATTTTTCTTATTTTTAATATATTTTTTCTTACATATTTTTCTTATCCATTTCTTATATATTTCTTATAATTTTTGTATATATTTCTTATATTTTTACATATTTTTCTTATCCATTTCTTATATTTTTCTTATCTATTTCTTATGTTTTTACATATATTTTCTTATCTATTTCTTACAATTTTTCTTATCTATTTCTCATATTTTTAACATATTTTTCTTATCTACTTCTTATATTACATATTTTTTCCTATGTATTTCTTATATTTTTACATATTTTTCCTATAAATTTCTTATATTTTTTACATGTTTTTTCTATATATTTCTTATAGTTTTTAACCATTTTTCTTATATATTTCTTATATTTTTACATATTTTTTCCTATATATTTCTTATATTTTTTACTTATTTTTTCCTATATATTTCTTATATTTTTTACAAATTTTTCTTATCTATTTCTTATATTTTTAATTTTTTCTTATATATTTCTTATATTTTTTACATATTTTTCCTATATATTTCTTATGGTTTTTACATATTTTTCTTATATATTTCTTATATATATCTTATATTTTTCTTATCTCTTATATTTTTCTTATCTATTTCTTATATTTTTTCTTGTCTCTTTCTTATATTTTTACATATTTTTCTTATATATTTATTACAAATTTTCTTATATATTTTTACATATTTTTCTTATATATTTCTTATATCCTTTATATATTTTTCTTATATATTTCTTATATTTTTTACATATTTTGTCCTATATATTTCTTATGGTTTTTACACATTTTTCTTATATATTTCTTATATTTTTACATATTTTTTCCTATATATTTCTTATATTTTTTACTTATTTTTCCTATATATTTCTTATATTTTTTACAAATTTTTCTTATATATTTCTCATGTTTTTTACTTTTTTATTATATATTTCTTATATTTTTTACATATTTTTCCTACATATTTCTTCTGTTTTTTACATATTTTTCTTATATATTTCTTATATTTTTTACATATTTTTCCTATACATTTCTTATATTTTTTACATATTTTTCTTATATATTTCTTATATTTTTACATATTTTTTCTTATATATTTCTTATATTTTTACATAATTTTTCCTATATATTTCTTACATTTCCTACATATTTTTCCTATACATTTCTTATATTTTAACATAATTTTTCTTATATATTTCTTATATTTTTTACAGATTTTTTCCTCTATATTCCTTACATATTTTTCCTATATATTTCTTATATTTTTCCTATATATTTCTTACAATTTTTCTTACCTATTTCTTATGCATTTTTTTACATACTTTTCCTAGACTTTTCTTACATATCCTTTTAGATTTTTCTTACAGATTTTGTCTTAGCTTTTTCCTGCACATTTTTCCTTCCTCCTCTTACAACCTGTGCCAGGCCCTCCCCTCCCTCCCAGCCAGGAATTCCTTCCCAAATCCCATCTCTCCCTGCCCTCTGGCAGTGGGAAGCCATTCCCCGCATCCTGTCGCTCCTTGTAAAAAGCTGCTAAAAGCTGAAAACACTTCATTTCTAAAAAAAAAACCCTCCTAACCATCTGATTTCCTGCTGTGCCCTTCCTGTGCCAGCCCATCCAAGTGCTCTTCCAGCCTGTAACGGATATCCCGGAGCGAATCCGAGCTGGAGCCGCTCTCCAATTACCTCTCTCCGGGCAACACAAACCATATTTCAGTCTCCCCTAATGCAGGATGAGTCCTGCAGTGTCTGCAGTGCTTTGGCTCCCAGGAGATCCTGCTCGGAATCCATCAGAGCTGCCTGAGCCTGGCTCTTCCTCTGCTTTTCTTGGAATCAACCAGCATCCCCTTGGAATTTGGGGCGTCGCCCTTTTCCCTGGATTAAAAACTGGAATTGTAACTAAGGGAGGAAAGGAAGCGTGGCCAGAGTGGTGAGAGCTCGTAGAGGCACCTGGGATGACCTAAGAGGGAGGAATTTGTGGGATCTGGCACTGAAAGATCTCCCTTTTAAAATGTGGGATTTATTTGGATTTCTCCAGCAACAAAGAATTGGAATTGGAATTGGAATTGGAACTGGAATCAGAATTGGAATTGGAATCGGAATTGGAACTGGAATTGGAACTGGAATTGGAATTGGAATTGGAACTGGAACTGGAATTGGAATTGAAATTGGAATCGGAATTGAAATTGGAATTGGAACTGGAATTGGAACTGGAACTGGAATTGGAATTGGAATTGGAACTGGAATTGGAACTGGAATTGGAATTGGAACTGGAATTGGAATCAGAATTGGAATTGGAATTGGAACTGGAACTGGAATTGGAACTGGAATTGGAGAAGCTGCAGCGGACGAAGCCCCGGGAGGAGGGATCAGGGCACAGTTTGAGGGTCAGAAAATTCTGTTTAATTCATGTCTTGACCCCGGAGATCTAAATTTCCTTCCTGCCTTGGATCAGCTTTCCTTACTCCTGATCCCAGCATGGGGAAGCCTCAATCCGACCCACAGGATAAATATAAATTATTTTGATTTATTTGGGTCGTTTTGTGGAGCTCAGTTGCCCAAAGGATGGATCTTTCCTTCCAGACTTGTCTCTGATGGACAACTGGGAAAGGGAGACAGATATTGGAAGGGAGAGGGGGTGGAATCCCCAGCCCTGGAAGTGCTCCAGGAATGACTTTCCAAACTTAATCGCTCTGTGTAGTGGGAATTCCTTTGATACTTAAATATTCTCCAGTCTGAGACGTGGAGGAATGATGAGAAAACTCTTGGACTAGTAAAAGGTTGGGAATGGGAATAAAAGGATGGGAATAAAACCAAATGGGAAGGGATGTGCTGACATTGGATCTCCAGCAATTGTGGGGCACCAGCAGGACGGTCTGAGACTCTGGATCACTGTGGAAACAGGATGGATAATGATTGGAGCAGTTGCCAGGTTATGGAATTCTGAAGGAATTGCTGGAGGGGAGGAACAGCAGAACCTCCAACAGGAGGGAAGAAACAACAAGGTTAAAATTTCTGCTGCTCCTTTTGGAGTAAAACATCCTAAAAAAAAAAAAAAATCTCCATCCTGATGGAAGGAATTCTTAGGAGCTTCAGGAACTTGGAAGTGCTGGTTTGTGCTTGGGAATGAAGGGCAAGACCTGGAGCTGCTGATTTGTGCCTGGGAATAAATGTCAGGGTTTGGAGTCGCTGATTTGGGCTCAGCAGTGAATGTCAAGAGAATGGAATGGTTGGATTGGGATAAAGGGATAAGGGGTGAGGAAGGGAAAGAAAACCAGGAGAAGGTGATCCTTATGCAGGGAAGGGAAAAAACCACCCAGAATTCCATCAAAGGTCATGGAATCTGGTCCAAGAGTGGAAGATGGAGGGAAAAAACACTCAGAATTCCATTCAAGGGGATGGAATGTGGTCCAAGAGTGGAAGATGGAGGGAAAAATTACCCAGTGTTCCATCAAAGGGGATGGAATGTGGTCCAGAAGTGGGAAAACCACCCAGAGTTCCCTCAAAAGTGATGGAATATGATCCAGAAGTGGAAGGTGGAGGGAAAAAACCACCCAGAATTCCATCAAAGGTGATGGAATGTGGTCCCACAGTGGAAGATGGAGGGGAAAAAAGTACCCAGAGTTCCATCAGAAGTGATGAAATGTGGTCCAAGAGTGGAAGATGGAGGGGAAAATCCACCCAGAATTCCATCAAAGGGGATGGAATGTGGTCCAGGAGTGGAAAAACCACCCAGAATTCCATCAAAGGTCACGGAATGTGGTCCAAGAGTGGAAGACGGAGGGAAAAATCACCCAGAGTTCCATCAGAGGGGATGGAACGTGGTCCAGAATTGGAGATGGAGGGAAAAACCACTCAGAATTCCATTAAAGGGGATGGAATGTGGTCCAGGATTGGAAGATGGAGGGAAAAAACATTCAGAGTTCCAGGGGATGGAATGTGGTCCAGAAGTGGAGGAAGGAGGGAAAAAATACCCAGTGTTCCATCAGAGAGGATGGAATGGGATCCAGGATTGGAAGATGGAGGGAAAAACCATCAAATCCCATCAAAGGGGATGGAATGTGGTCCAAGAGTGGAGAATGGAGGGGAAAAACCACCTAGAGTTCCATCAGAGGGGATGGAATGTGGTCCAAGGGAGGAAGATGGAGGGGAAAACCACCCAGAATTCCATAAAGGGGATGGAATGTGGTCCAGGAGTGGAGGATGGAGGGAAAAACCACCCAGAGTTCCATCAGAGGGGATGCAATGTGGTTCAGAAGTGGAGGATGGAGGGAAAAACCACTCAGAGTTCCAGGGGATGGAATGTGGTCCAGAAGTGGAAAATAGAGGGAAGAAACCACCCAGAGTTCCATCAGAGAGGATGGAATGTGATCCAGGATTGGAAGATGGAGGGAAAAACCACCCAGAATTCCATCAGAGGGGATGGAATGTGGTCCAAGGGAGGAAGATGGAGGGGAAAAACACCCAGAGTTCCAGGGAATGGAATGTGATCCCAGAGTGGAAGATGGAGGGAAAAACCACTCAGAATTCCATCAGAGGTGATGGAATGTGGACCAAGAGTAGAAGATGGAGTGAAAAACCACCCAGTGTTCCATCAAAGGGGATGGAATGTGGTCCAAGAGTGGAGAATGGAGGGGAAAAACCACCAAGAGTTCCATCAAAGAGGATGGAATGTGGTCCAACAGTGGAGGATGGAGGGGAAACCACCCAGAGTTCCATCAGAGGGGATGGAATGTGGTTCAGAAGTGGAGGATGGAGGGAAAAATCACTCAGAGTTCCAGGGGATGGAATGTGGTCCAGAAGTGGAAAATAGAGGGAAGAAACCACCCAGAGTTCCATCAAAGAGGATGGAATGTGGTCCAGGATTGGAAGATGGAGGGAAAAACCACCCAGAGTCCCATCAGAGGGGATGGAATGTGGTCCAAGAGTGGAGAATGGAGGGGAAAAACCACCCAGTGTTCCATCAAAGGGGATGGAATGTGGTCCAAGAGTGGAAGATGAAGGGAAAACCCACCCATAATTCCATCAAGTGTATTGGAATGTGGTCCAGAAGTGGAACATGGAGGGAAAAAACCACTCAGAGTTCCACCAAAGGTGATGGAATGTGGTCCAAGAGTGGAAGATGGAGGGGAAAAAACACCCAGAGATCCATCAAAGGGGATGGAATGTGGTCCAAGAGTGGAGGATGGAGGGAAAAAACACCCAGAGATTCATCAAAGATCCATCAGAGGGGATGGAATGTGGTCCAGGAGTGGAAGACAGAGGGAAAAACCACCCAGAGTTCCATCAGAGGTGATGGAATGTGATCCAGAAGTGGAAAAAAACCCCAGAATTCCGTCAAAGGGGATGGAATGTGGTCCAGGAGTGGAATGTGGACATTGCTTTATCCATGCAAAGCAGTTGCACTGAACCAAAGAGGACTGGAAGAAGGTGGGAAGTCCTCTGCAGAGGGTCTCAGGCTTCAGGGAGTCATCCTTAGGTGAAGGAGGCTGTTGGGAACATGGAAAATTCAGGGAAGAAGCAGCACTGGCAGCTTTCAGGGGATAATTCAACATGGAAAGGCTTTGGAAGGCAAGAAAATGAGAATATATCAAAGGAAAAGCTGCAAACACACCTGGGATCAACCTCAGGGCAATGTTGCCACCAGTGTCCATAGGGATGGGAGAAAGTTGGGAGTCCAGGAGGAACTGGGATGGAGCAGAATTTAAGGAATAACGAGGAGGCTCTGGGCTAAAACACAGGGTTTCATTGTGTTTATAGAAAAGAGAAAATTCTGGCTTAGGAGCCTGGACTGAAATGTAGAGGAGAAAATGATGTAGGGATTGGTGAATATTCCAGGGAATGCGGGTGGAAGAGCTGCACCCTCTGTGGCAGCAGCTGGAAAACAGCTGGAATGTAACACAGTGCCCAAAATAAGGTTGGATCCCCAATTTTAGGGAAGGGAAACCAACGCCAGGGAGAAATACTGAGGCCAAAGGTGGATGAGAAACCCGGTCTGGGGGGAAGGTTGGAATGGGATGAGCTTCAAGGTCCTTCCAACCCAAACCATCCTGGAATTCCGTGCCTGTTGTTGGGGTTTCCCTGGCAGGGCTGGAGGCTGGAGCACCCAGAGCACTTGCTGAGGCCAAAATTGCATGTTTTTGGGTCTTAACCCTCAAGTTAAACCTCTCCCCCCTGAAGAAAATCCATTTACCCCGACTTAGGGGCTTCAAAATGCATGGTGCAAGTAGTTAAGCCTGGCCTAGTTACTCCAGGCTTTTTTTTCTGCGGGAAAGGGACACTTCCTGAAGCTTATTCACTGAGGAAACATCTCCAGAGCTGATAATAAATAATAAATCAATGATTATTTCAGGGATTCGAAGCAGAGCCTGCAGTGCCCAGCTCAGATTTGGGGATCCAGTTTCCAGATTCTCGATTTAGAGCAAATAAATCCTGCCCTGGATCCAGGTCTGTGCTTGATCTCCGGGACTGGGAGCAGGGAAGAGGATTTTTGGGGTGTCCCAGGGATCAAGTGGCTCCCTGGCAGGGGTTGGGGGCCTGTTGCTGCCCCTTGTTTTGGGTTTCCAACCCCGTAGGGCTGTTTTTGGGGATGGGGGAACTAAAATCAGAGTCAAGGTTGGACTATTTTGACATCCTGGTCTTTCTTCTGCTTCTCCAAGCGCCCAAAAAAGGGTTGGGAGGTGAAAAAAACTATTCCACAAGGAGCTGGATCTGCCCTGAGCTTGGAAACTCGGGGCTGCAAAACATCTCCTAAATCCCAAACCATTCAATCCTTCCCAGGCAAGTGGCATTTTTAGGTCAGAACAGTTTGACATTGGTTCTCCTACCTCCCAAATAATTAAAAATATCACTATTGCTCCCTTCTGATTCACTTCAGGCAGGTGGGACCTGTCAGTGCTGGGGAGGGGGGAGCAGAGGGATCATTCCCAGTGGAAAAGGAGGGAGTTGTTGGATGCAGGAGTTTTATTTAAGCAGCAGAGAAGAAAAAGAGTAAAAGGCACCCCTTTTTGAGGTCTTTTTTTTTTTTTTTAATGTCCCTTCTAATTAGGCTTGATTGGTGTTGGTGTTTCCCTGAACAATTAACAATATTTATCCCTTAATTGGATTTGGTTCCACATCCAAAAGCCACGGATGGCTCAGGAAGGTGGAGATTTAAATAAAGGCACAGAAATGTTCTTTCCCTGCCTTTCCTTCTAAGCAGGAGATGGAGAATCCAGCAAGGGACATCCATCCAGGAGGGAAAAATGTCTCTGGTGAGGGCATCCCAACCCTGGCAGGGTCCAAATGCAACGCTGGAAACACAGGAATGATCCCAGAATCCCTGAGGTTGGAAAGTCCTCCGAGGTCACCGAGTGCAAATGGGCAATTCTAATAAAGAATTGATCTGAGTTTCCTTCCCAGGTCAGTAAATAGGGGGGAAAAAAGGTCATAATGAGTGAATTTAAGTGGGATAAATTATGGAGTGGAACCATGGAATGGTTGGGGTTGGAAGGGACCCGAAGGATCATCCCAAATAATCTTGGGATTTTCTCAGCTCTGGTTTTCAGCTCTGGGATTTTCAGCCCTGCCCCAAAAGAGGGATGAAGACAAGGAGTGATGAGGGTTCTATTGACCTTTAGAAGGAGAGAATTCCATATTAGAAGTGCTGGAAATGTGGATTTTCCTCCCTCCCTCTTTCCAGGGATGTTTCCAGAGCGTCCCTTGGGCACATTGGAGGTGAGCAGGGATGTTACAAACTGCTGCCTCCTCAGCCCTCCTGCCCTGGGGGAGCTCCCTGCTTCCTAAAAGGCATCAGTTATCCTGGCAGGAATGTGTGGGAAGGTGGAAAGCCACAGGAATTTCATGGAAGGGGGGGTATTTTCTGGGAGCTGGATGCAAGGTCTGAGCAGCCCCGGGAAAAGGGGGAGAAAAAGGCAAAATGTGTTCTCCTGTCTTCAGTTTTCTTGGGGTGACACTGGAAAAGGGCCTTTTCCCAACATTCCAGGGGTTTCTTTAGCAGCTGAAAATGTCTGAGTTTGAAAGGTCTGCATATGGGTAGGTTTGGGTGGGATATTGGGAAGGAATTCTTGGCTGGGGGGGACTGGAATGGATTTTTTCCCAGGTAAGCTGTGGCTGCTCCATCCCTGGAAGTGTCCAAGGCCAGGTTGGAGCAACCTGGGATAGTGGAAAGTGTCCCTGGGCTGGACCTGGGTCTTTAAGGTCCTTCCCAACCCAAACCATGCTGGGATTCCATGATTTTATTTCCAAATTCACCCAGTGCCAGGAGAACTCCCTAATCCTTGCCCAGCTAAACTTCCAACCCAGGGGACCGACAATTCTTCCAGGAGAAAAAAAGCTTTTTGCCAATGCAATTAAATTCAATATTCAGAGGCTTTTCTTGCCTCTTCTCTCCCAGGTGGAAATGAATTTGTAAACACCTGAACACCATTAAAAAAAAACAACAAACATCTTTCTTTACTTCTCCTTTTTGGGTTATTTTTGTTTTTTTTTTTTCCTTAGCTGAGTGAAATGTTTTGATGTCCAGCCCCTTTGCTCTGGTGGACTGGCTCAGCATAAATTGAATTATTCAGGACAACCAAATTATCTCATTATTTATAGGACAAAGCCCTTGCAGAGCCTCAGATCAAGAAAGGCTGGTTTTAGTAAAAAACAGGCCCTAAAATGACACCTGGTTTATAACAATTCTGGCAGTTTAGGGGCCTCTCTTTGTTTGGCTTTGGCACGAGGGCAATTCCTGCAAAATGTGTCTGGGATGCAAGGAAAGGGAACATCCTGGTGGGTGGATGCTGCACCTGCACAGGGGTAGTGGAGCATATTTTGGGAAATGTGCTCGGTAAGAGAAAGTTCTGCCTCACTTGTCACCTTGAGAGAGGTTGAACAGCTCAGGAAAAACTGGGAATAACGTTTCCAGCAGTTTGGGAAGGAGTTTGAGGTCCCTGCCTGCCTTGCTGGGGATCTTATGGCCCAATTAAACAGGAATTTGTTGGAAAATCTGGAATTAGTTCACTTTAAAGTGACACAAGCAGAGGGTTGGGTTGCAAAACTGTCGGCAGCTGGAATTCTGGAGGGTTGTTTTTCCAAGCAGGATTCTCCCTTCTGTGAAGCTGCTTTTCCCCTCCATCCCAGCCTTTCCCTCCATCCCAGCCTTTCCCTCCATCCCAGCCTTTCCCTCCATCCCAGCCTTTCCCTCCATCCCAGCCTTTCCCTCCATCCCAGCCTTTCCCCAGGGAACTGAGGCCCTGGGAGTGCACAGTCATCCTCAGGGAAAAGCTCTGGAGCTGAGCTGGGGCAGGAATTTCACCTCCAAAGTTCCTGTTTGTGCAGAACCAGAGGGAATGAGGGAAGGGAAGAAGGAGGAAAATGCCCCCAAACATTTCCCTGGGGCAGGTGCATCCAGGGGTGGGATCACTGGGATCATCCCTGGTCTTTATGACCAGGATCATTCCTGGTCTTTCCCGGCTCCCCCTGATCCCTGACATGTGCCACTTGTTGGAACCGGGCTAAAACCCCTTCCAAAGCTCCTTCTTCCCAGTTTTTTGAGCCTCCCAAAGAACCTCCAACCCCTTTAGAGCCACCTTAAATCCCCTGCTGTCCATCCATCCATCCATCCATCCATCCATCCTACCCGTCCTGCCTGGAAAAAACCCCACATTCCTGGAGCATCCCAAGCCCCAGGAAAAGAAAACCCCCACATTCCTGGAGCAGTCCAAGCCCCGGGAAAAGAAAACCCCACATTCCTGGAGCATCCTGAGCCCGGGAAAAGAAAACCCCACACTTCTGGAACATCCCAAGCCCCGGGAAAAGAAAACCCCTACAATCCTGGAGCATCCCAAGCCCCGGGAAAAGAAAACCCCCGCATTCCTGGAGCATCCCAAGCCCCGGGAAAAAAAAAAAAACTACATTCCTGGAGCACCCCAAGCCCCGGGAAAAGAAAACCCCACATTCCTGTAGCATCCCAAGCCCCGGGAAAAGAAAACCCAACAATCCTGGAACATCCCAAGCCCCGGGAAAAGCCACTCCTTACCTCGATTAACTGTGCCAGGGCAGCTCGGGAGCAGGACAGGACGAGGCAGGAGGATCCCACCCAGGAGGGAAGATGCTGCCAGCCTGGATCCCACGCCATCTTCTCTTCCCGGGATTTTTCCAGGGCTGAGCCCGAGGCAGGGCAGGGTTATGAAGGACTCAGCCAGCTCGGAGCACAGCTCAGCATTTCCCAGCAGCAGCAGCAGCTCCGGGCTGTCCCAGCCCTTTTTTTTCCTGCCTCCCTCTCTATCCCAGCAGCCGCGGAGGCGACGCCGGGGAGTCATTAATTAATTAATTAGCCCGGTGTCACTTACAGAGCTGGGCTGCTCCTCGAGCCAGGCTTGGAGAGAGGGGGATGCAGGAGCAAAGGAGCACTGGGAGCTCTCCCTGCCCGCCCAGAGGAGGGGAATTCACTTATTAAACCCTCGATTTTCCTCTTTTATGTATATATATATATATTAACAGCTGCCTGAGCGATTCCAGCTCTGGTGCTCTTGTTTTGCTCCTGCTTTGGTGAGGGAATTCTCTTCCCTTAATAAAATAGAGGGATGAAAGCCAAGCTGATGCATCAGCAGCATCAGAGCGCCCCCAGTCCAGTGGGGCTGGAGATGAGGGTTGGATATCTCGGGATGTTAAAAGCATCTTTCGCCCATGCAGGTTCTTGGAAGCTGAAGGATTTGTTGCCACGATCCACAATGTCACCCGATTTTATGGATGCAAGAAGTCCCAGAGTGGGTTGGGTTGGAAGGGACCTTAAAGATCACTCAGTTCCAACCCCCCTGACACGTTCCCCGGTCCCAGTTGGATCCAACCTGGCCTTGGAAACGTCCAGGATTCCAGGGCAAGCCACAGCTTCTCTGGGAAAAAATCCATTCCAGTCCGTCACCACCCTCCCAGCCAAGAATTTCTTCCCAATATCCCATCCGAACCTACCCATATGCAGACCTTTCAAACTCAGACATTTTCAGCTGCTAAAGAAACCCCTGGAATGTTGGGAAAAGGCCCTTTATCCTATAAATAATGAGATAATTTGGTTGTCCTGAATAATTCAATTTATGCTGAGCCAGTCCACCAGAGCAAAGGGGCTGGACATCAAAACATTTCACTCAGCTAAGGAAAAAAAACCAAAAATAACCCAAAAAGGAGAAGTAAAGAAAGATGTTTGTTGTCTTTTTTTTAATGGTGTTCAGGTGTTTGCAAATTCATTTCCACCTGGGAGAGAAGAGGCAAGAAAAGCCTCTGAATATTGAATTTAGTTGCATTGGCAAAAAGCTTTTTTCTCTCCTGGGAGAATTGTTGGTTCCCTGGGTTGGAAGTTTAGCTGGGCAAGGATTAGGGAGTTCTCCTGGCACTGGGTGAATCTGGAAATAAAATCATGGAATCCCAGCATGGTTTGGGTTGGGAAGGACCTTAAAGACCCAGGTCCAGCCCAGGGACACCTTCCACTATCCCAGGTTGCTCCAGCCTGGCCTTGGACACTTCCAGGGATGGAGCAACCAGAGCTTACCTGGGAAAAAATCCATTCCAGTCCCCCCCAGCCAAGAATTCCTTCCCAATATCCCACCCAAACCTACCCATATGCAGACCTTTCAAACTCAGACATTTTCAGCTGCTAAAGAACCCCCTGGAATGTTGGGAAAAGGCCCTTTTCCAGTGTCACCCCAAGAAAACTGAAGACAGGAGAACACACTTTACCTTTTCTCCCCCTTTTCCCGGGGCTGCTCAGACTTTGCATCCAGCTCCCAGAAAATACCCCCCCTTCCATGAGATTCCTGTGGCTTTCCACCTTCCCACACATTCCTGCCAGGATAACTGATGCCTTTTAGGAAGCAGGGAGCTCCCCCAGGGCAGGAGGGCTGAGGAGGCAGCAGTTTGTAACATCCCTGCTCACCTCCAACGTGCCCAAGGGACGCTCTGGAAACATCCCTGGAAAGAGGGAGGGAGGAAAATCCACATTTCCAGCACTTCTAATATGGAATTCTCTCCTTCTAAAGGTCAATAGAACCCTCATCACTCCTTGTCTTCATCCCTCTTTTGGGGCAGGGCTGAAAATCCCAGAGCTGAAAACCAGAGCTGAGAATCCCAGAATGGTTTGGGATGGGAGGGACCTTAAGGATCATCTCATTCCAACCCCCTGCCATGGGCAGGGACACCTTCCCCTATCCCAGGTTGGTCCAACCTGGCCTTGGACGCTTCCAGGGATCCAGGGGCAGCCACAGCTTCTCTGGGAAATCCATTCCAGTCCTTCACCACCCTCACAGCCAAGAATTCCTTCCCAATATCCCACCTAATCCCACTCTCCTTCAATTTTAACCTGATCTCTGAAGGTAACTGGGAAGAGGATTGTGGGATTCTTTAATGGGAAAAACCTGGGATTTTAGGCAAAAAAACAAGCCCAGAGATCCAGGAGGATCTAATCCCTTCTGCTGCTGTGCTCCAGCAATTTTAGGGAACTAAGCACAATTCCAGGCAAAAAAAAAGAAAAAAGCTCCCCAGGAAATGAATATTTTAGAAGCTCAAATGCACTGCCCGGCTTTGAGCTTTGCATTTCTGATGGGATTGGGAAGATCCGAGGAGGGCGGAACGATGCCAGGGATGCTTTGGAGGGGGGGCTGAGAGCTGAGATGATGGGAATGCGCTCGGAAAACAGGAACAGGAATTGGGAGCGGTGGAAAGGGAAGGCGGGATGGGCTGGGAGGCCTCGTCAGAGAACGACAGACGGTGGCAGCACCGAGACAGGGAATTAAATCCACATCTGCAGCTCGGTCCTTCCTTCCCGATGAAAATCCAAGATCCCAAGGATGGGTTCACTCAGCTGCTTTTAATGCTTCGCAGCTTAATTCCTTAAGGAAATGAGGCTTTTGGATACACTTTTCTTGCCTTTCTCCTCCTCCCTCCACCTTATTTTCCCCTCCCCTGGCCTTCTAAAATGTGATGTTTAAATTCAGCTGCAATTGGCTGAGTTAAATCCAGCTCAATTGGGATAAAGCTCTGGGAGATACGAAGGAAATTTTGTGCATTTAATTGTTGAAAAACTGAGTGTTGGGTTAAAAATTAAACCATTTGTAGCCCCCATGGAGGGAAGAGAGAATATGTGGATAATTCCTGCTGGAGAGCAGAGAATCCAGGGAAGCTGTGACCAAAATGGGGAGCTTCTGTTTGTGTCTGAATCTTCCCAGACACAAATCCAGGGAAAATCACACCAGTTCTTCTTATGGGATCGTTTCCTTTTGGGAAATATTGTGTAAACAGCAGTGCTAGTTTGTTTTGAGGGGGATTTTATGGGAATGCACCTCAGGCAGAGGAAAAGTTCTGGAATGCTGTTTCCAGGATTATTAGTGCTTTCCCCACGGGCTGGGAGTTCCAAACTCTTCCATCCTTTTATTCTGAGGGTGGTTTTGGAGTTTTATTTTAGTTTTGAGAGCACTGAACAAACCACACTGGGATTTCCTGCAGCTCCAGGGGAATTCCTTCCTCTCCAGGAGCTGGACCTGCCTTGGCATCAAACCCCTGCTGGAAACACTGGGGGCCAAGAGCTGAGTGAAAAGAGCACAAATTGACCTGATCCTTTTTAATTTCCCTCCTCCACACTTCTTATTCTCCACGTTGGTCACTGCAGTGGAAGTTTTTTGGGGGAAATCTGCAGACTTTCAGCACTTTGTACCTTCATTTCAGCTTCTCTCCTTCAGCAGGTCAGAGCAGAATCTCCTCCAGCTGGGATTTGAAATTATAAGTTTTCACTTTGGCCTTTTATTCCTTTGACCTGTCAGATCTTTATTTTATGTCTTTAATTTCTTTCAGTTCCACAAATACACTCTTTCCATGCACCTACTTCTAATTTAGAGGCCCAAATACCTGGGGCTGAATATTTCGTGGTGGGAAGCAAAAAGTGTTGCAAAACTTCTGTTTTTTAATGGAAATATCTTTGGTGAGGAGGCCCCTGAAAGAGAATTTGCTGCTTCCCTCCCTCCATGGGCTTTGGAGCCCCCCTGGAGCCGTGGGGATGGAGAGAAAGAACCTTTTGCCTGAGTGGGAATAAAGGATTTGAGGGAAGATGGAGAGGGTCTCCTTTCCTGCTGAGTGTGGGATCATCCCTGCCCACCCATTCCCAGAGCTCCAATGCCTTCCAACAACCCCTTCCAGGCTTTCCCTGCTCTCCTCACTCTTCCCCAAAGCAGTGAAGTCCCAACCCATGGGAATATTTGTCTCCACCCAAGTAGGAAAGGAGCCCCATTCCCGTTTTACAGAGGCAGAGATGATGGGATTTTGCTGAATTCCCAGCTCCTCAAACTATCCTGGGTCTTAAAACATGGATTCATCCTTTCCTAACCCTACAAAACATCTCAGCAATAAAAACTGGGAATGGGATGATGTTGTGTGGAGAGTTCCAGGGAGACCCCATCGCTCTTCAGCCCAACCAGGAGCAAAGAGGGGGGAACTCCAGGGCAGGGAGGGAGAGCTGGGAGCAAGGAAAGGGAAAAAAACAGGAGAAGGGAAGAATGGAGCTTCTTAAATCCCTTTGGCTGCAGTTTGAAATCCCAGGGCAGAGAAGGAAAGCTGGGAGCCAGGAGAAGGGAAAAACCAGGAGAAGGGAAGAATTGAGGTTCTTAAATCCTTCTGGCTGCAGTTTGGAAGCCCAGGGCAGGGAAGGACAACTGGGAGCTAGAAAAAGGGGAAAACCAGGAGAAGGGAAGATTGGAGGTTCTTAAATCTCTTTGGCTGCAGTTTGAAACCCAAGGGCAGAGAAGGAAAGCTGGGAGCCAGGAGAAAGGAAAAACCAGGAAAAGGGAAGAGTGGAGCTTCTTAAATCCCTTTGACTGCAGTTTGAAACTCCAGGGCAAGGAAAGGGAAAAACCAGGAGAAAGGAAGAGTGAACCTTCTTAAATCCCTCTGGCTGCAGTTTGAAACCCCAGGGCAAGAAAAGGGAAAAACCAGGAGAAGGGAAGAGTGGAGCTTCTTAAGTCTCTTTGGCTGCAGTTTGAAACCCCAGGGCAGGGAGGGAAAACTGGGAGCCAGGAAAGGGAAAAACCAGGGAAAGGAAGAGTGGAGCTTCTTAAATCCCTCTGGCTGCAGTTTAAATCCCGGTGAAATATTTTTCCCTTCATCTTTTGCTGCTTCCCTTTAGACATTTGGACCTTTCCCTTTGTCCCCGTGGTCCGTGGCTGGGAATTCTCCTTCGGAAGAAGCGTGGAAGCTGAATTTGTTTTCCATCACAACTTTCCCTCGGAGCCGAAGGCAAATTCGGGAGCATCCCTAATTTTTGCCGGCAGGGAGCAGCAGCCTCATCCCGCGGCCGCCCTTTCCCTTTAAATCCCTCTAAAAAAGCCTTTCGAGGGTTGAGTCGCTTCCCGAAATTTGGAGAGCGGCCAAGCCGTGGCATCCTGCCAGGGGTTTCCATGCCTACCAGGAATGTTCTGCGGTGCACCTTGGGAGAGGAACGGCACTTCCTCGAGTTTTCTTTCCCCTCCCTTCCAAGGAGGGAGTAAATAAAGCAGCCGAGGAGCTGGAGCAGGCGGCTCTTCCCACCGGCTCCTCTCCCCATTCCCATGGATACGTGTCCCGGCTGACGGCTCATCCCGCGGTAAGAGGGAATTTTGTCGCTCAGGTGACTTTTTGGCTGCTCGGGAGATGCTGTTCCGGGGGGGATTCGTGGCGCTGTTCCCAAAGATTTGGGTCGGGGGGTTACAGCTTTTGGATTGGGATAACGCTCCGTGTGCCGCCGTTTCTCTCCCCAGATTTTGTTGCTCTGGTGTTTTGTTGGATTAGGAAAAGATCCGTCCACGTTTCAGCCACGAGATAGTTTGGGAAGCTGTGAATTCAGCAAAATCCTGGCTGAGGCAGGTTCTGCCTCTAAAATAGGAATGTGGCTCATTTCCTACTCCCAAAATCCCTGCCGGTGCTGGCGGGAGCGGGATATAATGGAATGATTCAGCGCTGTGGGACAAGGTTCCTTTGTCTCTCCATGGCTCCAGTTGGATTTGTGGTGGAGCCAACGTGCCCTGAGGCTTCAGGTGGCTCCCAGCCCAGTGGGACAGGGCCGGGATGTCCCCACGGAGCAGCTGAAGGGAGGGGTTGGATGTGGATCCTTTGGAGCCGCGGGAAGGTCGCTTGGAGGCAAGGAGAAGGACACCAGTGTTGGAAGGTCATGGAATGCCAGGAGGGTTTGGTTTGGAAGGGATGTTTTAAGGGGCCTCCAGACCATCTTTGACTTCATCAGGTCCAGGTCTCCTCCTGGTTTGCTTTATCTCCTGGGACCTTGTCGTGGTCTCACCAGGGTGAGTCACTGACGGCCTGGCTGCTCTGTCCTGCTGTCCCAGAGGGAAATCTGGCAGCTGGGAAGGGGCAGGGATGGGTGGAAGACTGGGCTGAGGCTTTCTCTGAGCTCAGAGTTGCTCCTGCACCGCCTGGTCCTTGTCATCTTCTCAATCCTCGTCATCTTCTCGGTCCTCATCATCTTCTCCCACCCTGCTGGTGTTTGAGAAAAGCTTTTCCCAGCCTTCCCAAACCAAATGGAGGCTTTTTTTTTTTTTTTAGGAGGTGCCATAAAACCCCTGGGGGTGGTGGGGTGGGGCTGGGCCTGCCCACAAGAAATATCCCATGGATTAAGACAGATTTGTAAGTTGATTTTTGCTCTCCATCCCCCTTTCCATGAGTCTCTCTCCTCTGTAGCTCAGCACCTTCGCTCCCCCTTTCCCACCTCCACATTCCAAGATGCCTCTGGCTGTGGGATTGCTCTCATCCAGCAGCTTCCCACTTCCAAGGAGTGGGAAGAAGGCCCCAGGATTTCATCTCCACCCTGCTGAAAGAGCCCTGGGGAGAGTCACCCCCCTCCTGCAGTCAAATCCTGCGGGTTCGGTGCCGGCCCCATCCGGGCTGTCCCAAAGCCCAAAAAACTCATGGAAATGAAGTAGTTTTCTAGAAAATTACCCAACTGAGCACCAAAAGGCTCAGAAATCTGGATACCATGGCTCCAGAGAACTTTGCATAGAGGAAGCAGCTGTTCTGAGCTGGCAGGTGATGGTTTGCTGCTGACAGAGGAAAATGGGATTCTCCGTGTCTGTTTTCCTGCTTTCCAGCTTCCTGCACGTCCTACGGAGTTAGGACTGACTGCCAGCCCTCTTGAGCAAGGCCTTAGATCAGACAAGCTGCCACAGAGCAAGAAATAGTTTAGATGAATGAGTCACGTTTCATTCTTGGAGCCAAGTGGGCACCGCGGGGCTCGTTTGGAAAAGGGTTCCTCGATTCCGTGTTTGCTGATGCGGGAAGTTAATCCTCACTTGGAGTCCTGATGGATTTCTTGGGCTGGCCAGAGGTCACTGTTGAAGGTCCAGCCCCAAGGACTGGAATTTCCATTTGTTTTGCTCTCTAGAGTAAGAATTAGGGTTGTTTTAGTGAGCAGAAAGCACTTTGGGCAGGTAATTCCACGAGGTTTGGTGTCCTGAGGGAGCTCCTGGCTTTGGGTGGGATGTGGGGCCTGGCATCTTCCCAAAGTGCCTGGAAGCCATAAGGGCTTTCCAGGGACTGGAATGTCCATCTGTTTTGCTCCGTGGAGTAAGAATAAGGGTTTAGGGTGCAGAAAGCACCTTGGAAGGGCTTTCCAAGGAGTGGAATGTCCATCTGTTTTGCTCTGTGGAGTAAGAATAAGGGTTTTTTTAGTGAGTAGAAAGCACCTGGGGCATGTCATTCCATGTGGTTTGGTGTCCCGAGGGAGCTCCTGCCTTTGGATGGGATTTGGGGCTTGGTGTCTTCCCAAAGTGCCTGGAAACCATGTGGGCTTTCCAAAGTTTTGCCAGCAATGCCATCCCTGACCTCTGGATGGCAGCTACACCCAGATGGACGAGCACCTGATGTCACCCCTGTGCCCTCAGGGTGGAAACAACGGCCCCAGGTCACAGGGAGGGGACACACCTGGAGCTCTGGGCTCAGGACTGGGTCTGTCCCAGACCAGGGACAGCACCAGGAGCAGCTCCTGCTCCACAGAGGAGAGCTGGGGTGGGGGGGAACTTCCAAAGGTCATGGGAACAGCAGGGAAATGGAATTTAGGTCATGTGGCTGCTCAGCCGAGGCTGAAATGTCCCCACTGGGCAGCCTTCATGAATTATGGAGTTGGGCAGGTTGGAAAAGGTCTGTAAGGTCATTCAGTCAAACTGTTCCCCAGCACCACCCCATGTCCCCAGGGGCCACATCCACAGGGCTTTGAAATCCTTTTAGGAATGGGGACTCCACCCCTGCCCTGGGCAGCTGTGCCAGGGCTGGACAGCCCTTCCCAGGAGGAATTTTCCCAATATCCAGCCTGAGCCTCCCCTGGCACAGCTGGAGGCCGTTCCCTCTCCTCCTGTCCCTTGTTCCTTGGGAGCAGAGACTGATTCCACCCTTCTCCCCCCTCCTGTCAGGGGGTTGCAGAGCCAGAAGGTCCCCCCTGAGCCTCCTTTTCTCCAGGCTGAGCCCCCCCAGCTCCCTCAGCTGTTCCTGCTGCTCCAGCCCCTTCCCAGCTCCCTTTCCTTCCCTGCACACGCTCCAGCCCCTCCATGTCCTGTATTGGAGACCCCAGAACTGCCCCCAGGGCTGGAGGTGCCTCAGCAGTGCCAGCACAGGGGGACAATCCCTGCCCTGCTCCAGATCCCACACTATTTGGGGTCCAAGCCCGCTGCCTTTGGCCTTCTTGGCCACCTGGGCTCACGTCCAGCCTCTGTCACCAGCACCCCCAGGTTCTTTCCCAGCTTTCCAGCCCCTCTGCCCTATCCTGGAGCATTCCAAGGGGTTGTTGTCACCCAAGTGCAGGACTCAGGACCTTCACTCTGTTGGCTTTGGCCCATGGATCCCATGGATCCAGCCTGCCCAGATCCCTCTGTGGAGCCTTCCTGCCCTCCAGCAGATCCACATCCCACCCACCAGCAACCAGGTCTTGGGGAAGGTGTCCCTGCCCATGGCAGGGGGTTGAAGCCAGATGGTTTTTACCATCCCACCCAACTCGGTGTCCTCTGCAAAGTGACTGAGGATGCCCTCGATCCCCTCATCCAAATGTAAATTTAGGCTCTGAACTCGATTCATAGTTACTGGTGCTATTATACAATACACAGAAAAAGTTTAAATGTTATTTTAACAGTCCTTGTAATAGTCTCTGTTGTTTCACTTGTCTCAAGGAGCAGAGGCCTTTCTTTCTGGGTGGCAAATCCAGGATTTTTGCCAACAATTCTGACCATGATGGAGATAATGTGGTGAATTTGAAACAGTTCTTTTGTTGGGCTCGCGGGAGTTTCAGTGCCATTGTTTGACACAGGCTCCTGGGAAGTCAATCCCTTCATTTTTTATGGATTCTCTGTATGGAATCAAGCCTGGCAAGGAAAGCTTTGGAGCACAAATGGGTGTTTTTTCCATACTTTCTCTCCTTACTCTTGTTCTGTGCTCGTCCTGCTCTTGGCCAGTCTGGTGCTGGTTTTGTCTGACTGTCCTCTCCTGGATAGGAATACAGGAGTATTCCTCCTGTTGGAAGTGAATCCTTCTGTGCACCCTCCTGTGGGTCTGGGGAACGTCTCCAATCGACTTTTCTAGGACTTCTAGACCTAAATATGGAATTTTTTACACTGATTTCCTGCCGAACAGTAGCTCAGTTGTTGCCAACACGTCTGTCCCCGTCCCTTGATCCCACTTCTCATGCCTTGTTTTCCAATCCCACCTCCCCCATCCTTCATGGAAAAGCCTTGTGTTGCCTCAGTGAGGAGAACAGGGCCGAGCTGGATTATCCAGGAGGTTGTGAAACTCCTTTTTGCATGGGATGGGAATAATTGCACACTTGGCACAGACAAATCCCGGGCTCCTGGGCTTGCCAGGCACGTGATTCCAGGCTTGGATTGGATCTCCCTGGGCTCTGGGAACCCCCTGGCTGAGGGAATCTGAGGGTTTCAGCTCGTTGCTCCTGGCTGGGGTGGTCAGACCCTTAAAGGATGACAGATCCAAGGAGATTCCAGGGGCTGGGACTTCCCTGTTCTTTTGCCAAGTCCTTGGATGGCCCTGTGGCATTCCTGGAGCAGAAATATCAGGTTGGAATGGGGAGATTTGCATTCACTTCTCCATCTCTCTCACTTGATCCTGATGTGCCTCTGGGATGCCCTGAGGGGTAAAGGAAGCTGCTGATTTTTTAAAAAAAATCCTTTAAAAAAAAAAAAAAGGTCCCTTTTTGGAATGAAAAGGGAGCTATATGATCCTGGGATTTATAGGGATATCTCTCTATATTTATATTCTATTTATATTCTAGATATATACCTATATTCTATTTATATCCTGGAATCATAAAGGTTGGAAAAGAACTCAATAGTCATGAAGTCCAACCATATCTTTTGCTGGAGGATCAAAACTCTTGATCCTGATGTGCCTCTGGGATGCCCTGAGGGGTAAAGGAAGCTGCTGATTTTGTTAAAAATCCTTAAAAAAAAAAAGGTCCCTTTTTGGAATGAAAAGGGAGCTATATGATCCAGGGATTTATAGGCATATCTCTATATTCTATTTATATTCTATATATATATACCTATATTCTCTTTATATCCTTGAACTATAAAGGTTGGAGAAGAACTCAACAATCACCAAATCCAACCATATCTTTTGCTGGAGGATCAAAAATCTTGATCCTGATGTGCCCCTGGGATGTCCTGAGAGGTAAAGGAAGCTGCTGATTTTTTTAAAAATCCTTTAAAAAAGATAAAGATTCCTTTTTGGAATGAAAAGGGAGCTATATGATCCAGGGATTTATAGGCATATCTCTATATTCTATTTATATTCTATATATATACACCTATATTCTATTTATATCCTGGAATCATAAAGGTTGGAAAAGAACTCAACAATCATATCTTTTGTTGGAGGAACAAAAAGGGTTTTTTTTTTTTCCCCTATATTTTTTTCCAGCTCTTCAAACAGCCTAGAATATAGAGATATAGAGATATCCCTATAAATCCCTGGATCATATAGCTCCCTTTTCATTCCAAAAAGGAATCTTTTTTTTTTATTTTAAAGGATTTTTTTAAAAAATCAGCAGCTTCCTTTACCCCTCAGGACATCCCAGGGGCACATCAGGATGAAGATTTTTGATTTTGATAATTGTTGAGTTCTTTTCCAACCTTTATGATTCCAGGATATAAATAGAATATAGGTATATATATAAAATATACATAGAATATAGAGACATAGAGATATGTTCCTCTGTCAAAATAATCTCAAGTCTATAAATAGACTTGAGATTAAAAAAAAAAAAAGACCCAAAATAAACCAAAAAGTAGTTTCAGGGAAGCTGGATTTGGAGGGAACTCTGAGACACTGAGGGAGGCTGCCAAGAGAAATTGTGGATGTCTCATCCCTGCAGGTGTCCAAGGCCAGGTTGGAGCAATCTGGGCTGGTGGAAGGTGTCCCTGCCCGTGGCAGGGGGTTGGAATGAGATGATTTTTAAGGTCCCTTCCAACCCAACCCACTCCATGAACCTGTGAAAGGAAACATTTGGGGGGAACTCGGGCGGGTCCTTCTGGCCTCAGGGTGAGAAACCCTGAGCAGGGGAGCCCCTCCTTGGAGACTTTCCTTCACCAAACCTATTTGGGGATTTCTAGGGTGGAAAATGCCTTTAATTTGCACAGGTGGTCAAAGAATGATGGGCTGGGGTGCCTTTAAAACCAACCCCTTGGAGACCACGTGGTCGTCGGTGCCTCTCCCGCTCCCTCCTTCCTAGTGCTGGTCTTAAGCTCGGTTTTAAACCAGATTTTAAACCCATATTCCCTCAGGGAACTTTTATTTCCGGGGAGGAAATAAAGATTTAAAACTGAGGGCAAGCAGGAGAGCAAAATACAAAGCCTGACTGTCCCCCTGCCCCTGGAATTGCTGTCTGGAGAGTGATGGACACTTGTAGCATTCCCAAAGCTCCCAGCTGGGAATGATCCCCCAACGTGCTCTGTGTTCCACTTCTGTGGCTTCAGCCAGAGGTAATTTAATTAGTAAAGATCTGGTCAGATAATGGTGGAGCTGATAGGGAGGGTTTCCAAAGAATTCCATGGAAAACCACTGCCTTTATTAAATAAAAGCCGTTACCAGAAGCAGCTCAGCTCTGAAAAAACTCCTTTTTTTTAATGTAAGAAAAGCTGCCTCTGTCAATATGTGCCTGATTATTTTTTAAGTGTTTATTTATTACAATTTTTAAGTGTTTATTTATTTATTGAAAGTTTCTCAGGTCTATTTTTTTGGTGGTTTGGGGGGTTTTTGGGTTTTTTTTTGATTCAAGATTTAAACCCAACAAGTTCCCGAGATCGAAATGGGCCTTTTCTTCTCTGGGTTGATCAGGACCAAAACTCACCTATATTTGCAAAATATGGTTTGGGACTTGCCATAGAAATCCTGGAATGGTTTGGGTTGAGAAGGAACCTTAAAAATCATCCAGTTCCAACCACCCTGCCATGGGTTGGAACCAGCTGATGGTGGGAAATATCCTGATTTTTGTGCAAATTCCGAGTGTTTTAGGAAATCCAGCTGAGTGACTGGAAACACAACTTGGCTGAGGAAGCACAAGGAAAAGTGAAAGAGTTGTCCCAAACCAAACTCTTAACCCAGCTTTTAACACAGTTTCAACATGGAATTAAATTCCAACCAGGCTGGGATTAAAATATAACCGGGAAAAAACCAGGAATCCAAAGGATGGACAACACATCACCCGAGCAAAGCTGTGCAGAAACAACCCCCAAAGCTGAGCCCAAAGGCCAGACCCAAAGGTGGGTTTAAGCACAAGACCTTCAGGAGGGCTCTCCAGAGCAGAATTCCTTGGCTTTCACAATTCCAAGGGGGAGCTGGAGATTCCCAGACGTTCGTGCTCCACGGGGAAACTGGATCTCTGAAGCCCTCCCTCCTCTCTGGAGGGTGGGAATTCCTCCTGGGATGAAGCACCTCCACAAGGATTTTTAAAGGATTGGAGGCACCTCTCTGCCATCCCATCCCTTGGGGGTGAGATGTGGAAAATTGATTTCATCCCAAATTTTGGCCTGGAAGCAAAAAGTCCAAGTCCTGCTCCCCGGCTCTGATTCCTCAGCATGCAGAGCTCATTGTTCATCCTTCCCATTCCCTGGGCAGGAATTATTCCCTGGATTAATTATTCTCAGGAATTAAACCCTGGATCCAAGGGTTGCTGCTCTGCCTGCTCAGGAGTTCGAGACACATCCCTCTCCTTAAAAACCCCGGGAGGCCGGGAAAGCGGGAAGGAAATCAACACAATGGGAGAACCTCTGGCAACAAAAGGGGGATTGAGGCATCTCCTGCTCCACCCTGAGCATCCTCCTCTGGAAAACAACCCGGCCTGATCCCTCAGCGAGTTCCAGGAGTTTGGGAAAGGGTTGGGAATCCCATTGCCAGGGAAGAGCAGGCAAAATGCCGAGTCGGGACACGTCGGAGCCCGGGAGAGAAAGGGGCTTTGTTTGGGCTCTTTGGGCTGAGGCAGGAGAGGGTTTTTTTGGGGCAGCCTTTTTGGGATGCAGGAGATGGGCTCTGGGTCCTCCTGGGAAAATGAATGTCGGGCTTTTGGGGTTGGTTTTAGGGTTTTTTTTAGAAGGAGGGGAAAAGGTTCCTGGTGGCTGAGGACTCTGCTGTAATTTGGGATCAGCTGGAAAAATGCTGTTGTGCTTTGGGAGCTGCAGGAGGTGGACTCTGGGTCCTCCTGATAAATAGACTTGGGGGTTTTGGGGTCATGTTTAGGGTTTTTCTGGGAAGAAGGGAAGTGACTCCTGAGGTGGAGCAGAGGATAAGCTGTAATTTGGGATCAACTGGAGAAACGTTGTCGTGCTTTGGGAGGTGTCTGAGCTGCAGGAGATGGACTCTGGGTCCTCCTGGGAAAATGAATTTTGGGTTTTTGGGATTGGTTTTAGGGTTGGTTTTAGAAGGAGGGGAAAAGGTTCCTGGTGGCTGAGGACTCTGCTGTAATTTGGGATCAGCTGGAAAAACGCTGTCGTGCTTTGGGAGGTGTCTGAGCTGCAGGAGATGGACTCTGGGTCCTCCTGGGAAAATGAATTTTGGGTTTTTGGGATTGGTTTTAGGGTTGGTTTTAGAAGGAGGGGAAGTGGTTCCTGGTGGCTGAGGAAGCTGCTGTAATTTGGGATCAGCTGGAAAAATGCTGTTGTGCTTTGGGAGCTGCAGGAGGTGGACTCTGGGTCCTCCTGATAAATGGACTTGGGGGTTTTGGGGTCACGTTTAGGATTTTTCTGGGAAGAAGGGAAGTGATTCCTGGTGGCTGAGGGGAGCAGAGGATCTGCTGTAATTTGGGATCAACTGGAGAAACTCTGTCATGCTTTAGGAGCTGCAGGAGAGGGGCTGGGGAGGACTCTGAGCCCTCCTGATAAATGAACTTGGGGGTTTGGGGATTAGTTTTTGGGGTTTTTTTAGGAGGGGAAATGGTTCCTGGTGGCTGAAGACTCTGCTGTAATTTGGGGTCAACTGGAGAAACTCTTTAGGAGCTGCAGGAGAGGGGCTGGGGAGGACTCTGAACCCTCCTGATAAATGAACTCTGGGCCCTCCTGATAAATGAACCCCAGTTTTGGGGTTTTTTTTAGTAGGGGAAATGGTTCCTGGTGGCTGAAAACTCTGCTGTAATTTGGGATCAACTGGAGAAACTCTTTAGGAGCTGCAGGAGAGGGGCTGGGAAGGACTTTGGGTCTCCCTGGAAAAATCAACTTTAGGGTTTCGGGGTCGTATTTAGGGTTTTTCTGGGAGGAGGGGAGATGGTTCCCGAGGGCTGAGGTGCAGGAGGGGATGTCGGGTCCCGGCCAGGCTGTCCCAGCTCTGAATTGCAGGAAACATCCCATTTCCCTCGGTTCCCATCCCGTTTCCCTCGGTTCCCATCCCGTTTCCCTCGGTTCCCATCCCGTTTCCCTCGGTTCCCATCCCGTTTCCCTCGGTTCCCATCCCGTTTCCCTCCGTTCCCGTCCCATTTCCCTCGGTTCCCGTCCCATATTTTTAAAATACATTTATAATTCATATATATTTATAATATTATATATTTATATATTTTATATATATTTTTATATATTTTTAATATACATTTATATATATTCATAATATTGTATATTTATATATTTTATATATTTTTATATTTTTAATATATATTTATAATTTATATATATCTATAATATTATATATGTATATATTTTATATATAGTATATGTAATATATATTTTTATATTTATTTTTACATATATTTAATATATATTTATAATTTATACAATTTACATATATTTTTATATATTTTATCTATATATTATATATATATATTTTTATCTATATATTATATATACATTTTTTTATATATATATATTTTATATATATATAAAAATCCAGTGCCAAGGAGCAGCTTCGGAGCTCTCGTCGCTCGGGGTTTCGTAACCGTGCGGGGGCTCTGGGGGTGTCTGAGCTCCGGGCCGGGCCCGGAGCTGTGGGAGGGCAGGGCAGGCTGGGAGGGGACAGGAGACAGGAGAGGAGAGGAGGAGAACAGGGACGAGAAGGCAGCGCCGGCAGCTCCCGGGAATTCGGGGGCCCGGGCAGCTCCCGGCAATTCGGGGCTCGGGCAGCTCCCGGCAATTCGGGGCTCGGGAATCTCCCGGCAATTCGGGGGCTCGGGCAGCTCCCGGCAATTCGGGGGCTCGGGCAGCTCCCGGCAATTCGGGGGCTCGGGCAGCTCCCGGCAATTCGGGGGCTCGGGAAGGTCCCGGGAATTCGGGGCTCGGGCAGCTCCGAGGAGCCGCTCCCGGAGCATCGCCCGCCTTGTGCCCGGTACGTCCTCCAAGTGCCGCTCGGGGGGCTGGGGGGGTGGTGTCCTGTTGATCCTCAGGCTCGGCTTAGCTCTCGGAGGGGTTTAGGATCAGCCTTGGAAGGGGCCGGTGAAGGGAATTTGCTCCAAGTCCCGGAGGAAAGTTTTGGAGGGTGGAAATTTAACTCCGCGAGGGACCAGAAGTGCGGAGCGTAAACTGCATTTTCACGCGCTTTCTGCTTCATAAAACACACCGGCTTTGCTTTAAAACGTTGTCTTTGAGGTATTTAATCCCCAGCCTAGTCTAGGCTTGCTTAAACCCTCTCCTTGCTTTCACTTAGACCACCTGCTCTGGCGGGAGGTGTCCCTGCCCATGCAGGGTGGATTTGAAGGTCCCTTCCCACCCACCCCATCCCAAAGCTGTGTGATTTTGGGGGTGCGGGATCAGGGCAGAGGAGCTGCTACAAAGCTGCGACCCACGAGTTGTCCCGGGCTGTGTTTTCTGTGCACGCCCCGCGTCTCTCCCGCCCGATCCTCCGGGGGTTGGGGCTCGCTCCTGCTTCCAGAGGGATTTTCCAGCCTCACCTGGCAGCTCAGGGCTGATGAAGTAAGGCCGGCAATGCGTGTGTGTGTGTTTGTGTCGCTGCTGGGCTTGCACATCTCGCCCGACAAAGAAATCGATCCCCCGCTAATTAGGGCGAGAGAGGCTGATTAGCTCCTGATTAGCTCCGCCGGGTTTCTGCGGGGGCGGGGAGGTGGTCGGGAGATTCCAGGTGGTCAGGAGATTCCAGGTGGTCAGGAGATTCCAGGTGCTCAGGGAAAAATCCGGGTCAATTATGGGGGGAAAAGCAACCAATTGAAGGCTTTTATAAAAATAACAAACGATGCCGTGTCTGGAGCCGAAAGAGGGGGAGCGGCAGGTCACGGGAGGGGCTGGTTTTAAACTTGAGCTTGGTTTAATTTGGGCCTGACCCAAAGGCTCTGTCTCCTGGTGGAAGCTTCCTATGCCTGGAAGCTTCCTAGAACTTGCAGCTGCTCCCTGAGCTTGGGAATTTCGATATTCCTTTTGTGAGGACTTCAGTTCCCAATGAGCTGCAAGATGGGATTTGTGGAGGATCTCCGAGGAAACCGGGAGGAATTGTCCTTCAGAGAACCCTGCCTTCGGCTCAGCAGTGGATTTTGGAGCGAGTTTGAGAGGGATGAGAGAAATCCAGGGAAAAATTCCCCCCCCCGTAGGGAGACACAAGGAATAGGGTTGGAGCTTTGGAGATCCCGAACGCCGCAGTTGGTCGGTGAGGGAATTCCCGGGGAAAGGAGCTCAGAGAGTGACCCAGCTCGTGTTTGTTTGCTAAATAAGAGCTCTGGGTTTTACTGCCAGCCCAGCTGGCCCACAGGCCTGACCTGCTCGGGCATTGTTTACATTCCTGTGGAACTGGAGAGGGCTCATGCAAAGTGCTTTGGGCTCAGCAAGCAGGAATTTTCTTGTGAAAGAGTTTTTGTCGGGAGCTCCTGCCCGGCTCTGCAGGTCAGCAGAGGACCTGGGGGGTTGGATTGTGGTGGCTTGGAATGATGATCAGAGGTTGGGAAGCACTGGAGAGACTCTGTGGAGCTTCTCATTTGTCCTCGAAGAGCCCCTGGAGGGTTTGATGCAGCACCAGAAGCTTCCGACTGCTCTGCCCTGGGAAAAGGCCCCGGGCGCTGAAGAGAGGTGGAAAAATTAGGGAGTTCTTCATTTGGGATCGTTCTTAATGGTGCTGGGCACCATTCCTGGGAATGTCCTGGGTTTTTCAAGGAGAGGAAGCTCCAGGGAGACCTGGTTGCAGCCTTTCAGTGCATGAAGGGGCTCCAGGAGAGCTGGAGGGGGACTTTGGATGAGGGGTGGAGGGACAGGACAAGGGGGAATGGCTTCCCTCTGGGAAGGATTAGATGGGATATTGGGAAGGAATTCCTGGCTGGGAGGGTGGGGAGGCCCTGGACTGGATTTCCCAGAGAAGCTGTGGCTGCCCCTGGATCCCTGGAAGTGTCCAAGGCCAGGTTGGAGCAAGCTGGGATAATGGAAGGTGTCCCTGCCCGTGGCCAGGTTGGAATGGGATGATCCTTAAGGTCTTTTCCAACCCAAACATGACCCTGTGAGTGAGTTTAAGGAACCCAAACAGAAGCAGAGAAAGGCTGGGCTGGGTGCAGGGATTAAACAAGGGATTAAACAAGGGATTAAACAGATCCAAGCAAGGCTTTTTTTTCTCCTCATTCCAGTTCCTTTGCACAGATTCCAGCCCTGCCCTGGTTCTGGCAGGGATTGGAGATGCTCTGGAATTCCTGGGCTTTGCATGGATCACTTGGAAGGGCAGATCTGGGAGGGTTTGTTTGTGAGGGACGTTTTGCATAAACAACCATCAGTGGGGTGGGAGGAGAGGAGAGTGGAGGTGTCCAAAGGCAGAGCAGGCAGGGCAGGGATCCAGAGCCTCCCTTGGGAAGATTTGGTGGAGCCAGACACCTCCAAAGTTTTCTTCCTGAAAAAAAATATTTTTTTCTCTCCTCTTTTTAAGAAAAAAACTTGAAAAAAATCAGTTATTTAACGTTAGAAATATACATATATATACCTCTTACATTTTAAAAAAGGAACAAATTATTCAATACAAACAGACATCACCAAGAAGAACACAAACCCATAAAAAATAAAAATTTAAAAAAAAAAATCTCCTCTCTTCTCTCCCTAAGAAACCAGGTAAATTAGTGCAGTTTTTTTTAAATTAGTGCAGGTTTTTTTTTAAATTAGTGCAGGTTTTTTTTTTAAATTAGTGCAGGTTTTTTTTAAATTAGTGCAGGGTTTTTTTAAATTAGTGCAGGTTTTTTTTTAAATTAGTGCAGTTTTTTTTTAAATTAGTGCAGGCAGTTTGCAGCTTTATGGTGTTTTTTTCTCTGGCCCTGCTGGAGTTCTGGGGGTGCTGAGTGCCCAGGAAGGGTCAGGGGTGATGTTGGTGCCCCTGAGCTCCATCTCCTCCGTGCCACACTTCTGCTGCCACCTCTCCCACTGTCCCCAAGGACACCCCTCTGGGGGTGTTGGTGCCTCTGGGGTGGTTTCCAGGCTGTAATTCCGGCTCTGACACTCAAGGTCTGACTCCAACCTGCTCTGATGGGGATGGTGACACCTCCTAAACCCCAACTGTGCAGTGCTCTGTCCTTGTTCTTGCCTTTTGAGCTGAAATCCCATTTATTTGGGAGAGCAGAGGATGCACGTTGTGCCCAAGGCCGGTTGGATTGGGCTTGGAGCAGCTTGGGATGGTGGAAGATGCCCCTGCCCGTGCCAGGGGGTGGAACTGGATGGATTTTCAGGTCCCTTCCAACCCAAACCATCCTATATTTTCGGGAGTGTGATTTCCAGGGAAAGGAGCTCTGGCAAAGCTGTGCCACAAAGGTTGTCTCAAGCTCTTTTTTCTGCCTTTCCCATATTTCCACTCCTCTCTTCTCATCCTCTCCTTCCCTTTGCTGCCTCCAGACCACCTGGAGCTGTTCCAGGTGTGGTTTGGAGTTTTATCCAGGAATCCCAAGCCATTCCATGGTGCTGGGTCAGAACAATTCCACTTCCACACACACATAAGCTCCTTGTAAGTGATAAGGATAATGGGAACTACAAGGCCAGGGGGGATTAAACCACTAAGTAAACATCATTTTGCCTGTGGGCCTTATCAGGCCTGGCTCTTTGCTGTGGCTTAATGACATCCTTAATTATGGTGAGAGTGATCTTCCTCAGCTTGGCTTGTCAACAAGTCCTTTGAGCTCTTTAATTCTGCAGTGGAGAGATTTGGGATGCCCCAAAATCCACTTATCTCGCTGAAACTGGCCTTCAATCCAGCTTTTCACCTGCCTCTTTTCTGTTCCAAAGGGTGTCTGGGGTGGGAATTCAGCCTTCAGAAAGGGCTTCAGAGGGATTTTGACCTTTTGGAGCCGACCAGAGGTTGATGGTTGTTTTTAGTAGGTGAAGAGTGAACTTCCTCAGGAAGGGGACACGTGCTTCCAGTGGGGGTTTGGGAAAGAAATAAAAGCAGCTGGGTCAGATGGGGGTTGTGCAAAGCTTTTGCCTCCCCTATTCCTGCAAAAAAAAAAAAAAGAAAAAAAGAGAGCACTTCCTTCCCTCCTACAGAACTTCCTGTTTTTCCTGATTTTCTGTTTAAAGACACAAAAGACCAAAGTTTTTTTGAGGGGGGGGGGAAACATGTTTTCCTGGGGCTAAAAAATCAATTCTGCATTTTCAGCTCTTCCTGAAGAGAGTGCTGAATGCTTGTTTGACCCCTTGGCAGCTCCTGGCCACGCAGTTATCCGGAATTTGCTGGGATTTGAACCCGGGCAATGCTTTGAAAACCTCGCATTGTGTCTTCTTGGTGACCAGTTTTTATGAGTGATGGCTAAAAAATCAGCAGCATCCAGCCAGGCTGTGTCACCCCTCACAGTGCAGGATATTCCTGGAGAAGAACACCACAAAAACTGGGAATTGTTGTGGTAATATTTCCTCTCTGTGTGTGGGTTTTGCCTCCTCGGGGACTTCCCGAGCTGGAGTCGATCCCTTTGTTTTTATTACCTTTTAATTGATTTCCCCCCCTTCTTCCCTCTGAGGACTCATCCAGCTGTTTTTGATGGATGTAGAGTGTTCTCTTGGGAAAAACAGCGAGTTCTGTGGCTTAATTAGAGGTCAGATGTCCTGCTGTCCCTCCCGGGTTGTCCCTGTTGCTTGAGGACGCTGCTGTGCTGCAGATGTTTGTTGTGTGGCTTCATGACCAAAAAGCTGAGGGTCTTGTGCTCAAATCTGTCCATTTTGCTGTGTTTTTAAACCTTTCCTACCTAATTTCATTGTTGTCCTGCTCAGCAATTTCCCACAGGAAAGGAAACGTTCAGTCAGACCCTGCCTGGTTCTTCCGCTTCGGTCACTCATGGTAAAAATCTCCGTCCAAGTTCTTCTCTCCCTCCCCCTTTTTATGCTGCTAAATGGGAGCATAAAAGGTTGGGAATGAGGGTTTGATTGTCTTTCTGCCCTGTTAATTCCCAATTACCTCCTAACTCACCCGGGGTTTGAGTGTTTCTGCTCCTGAGGCGGCTCCAGTTCACCCCCCAGGAGCGGCGGAGCCTCCACAGGGAGCGGGATCTGAACGGGAGAATTTGCTCCCACAATTTGCTCCGGTGGTTAAACAAAGTGTGGGATTGTTTTTCCACATGGCAGGACAGCCTTTGTGGCAGCCTGAATGCAGACTCAGCTGGAGGGTGACACGTGAGGGGGGGGGATGAGGGTTGGAAGCTCGATTAAGATGCAGGAGGATGTTTGAAATGGGGGGAAAAGCAGCAAAACTTGGGACAGAAAGGGGGAAAAACGTCTTGGTGTTGTCCACCAGAGTTGGCCTGAGGATCTCCTGGGTTTATGGAGCTGTTAATGAAGTGTGGAGATCACACCCTGCTCCTGGACGTGTTTATGGGATGGTGCATCAAACTGTGCTGGGGAACAGAGCCAGGGGAAAAAATAACCTGGAAATGAGAAGGTTTGATGCAGCTCAAACAAATTTTTTCCTCTCCCCTCACACCCCTAAACCCAACCCTGAGTGCTAATCCCTGTTTCCCTCGCAATAAACCCCTGTTTTGGATCAGATTAATCCTGATTATCCAGATGTTGAGCTGTCCAAGGGCAGGAAATGGATAATTAGGTCTGTGTTCAGTGACTGAGAGAGTGAAAAGCAAAAGGAGAGGAAGAGTTGGATTGCCCTGGCAGAGAAGTGGTTTTAGTGCCTCTTGGCCTCAGTTTGAAATGCTTTTATTTATTTTAAAACTAGAACTTGTGGCTGCCCCATCCTTGGAAGTGTCCCAGGCTGGGTTGGAGCAACCTGGCCTAGTGGAAGGTGTCCCTGCCCATGGAATGAGATGATCTTTAGGCACTTTCCAACCCAAACCAGTCTGGAATTCTGCAGTCCCTGCCTCTGTGGGGATGATTTCCTCACTAGGTACGGGCTGGAGGAGGAAGGAACCTCTTCAGCTGCAAGGCAGCAGTGACTTGGATGCTCATCCAAGGGCAAGGAAGGGAAAACTTGGCCCGTTTGAGGCCTGTGTGTGCCAACGGGATGGCCTGGCCTCATTCCCGAGGTATCCGGGAGTAGGAACACCGTGAACTCCGAGGATGGATGAGCTTGGAAGGGCTGCAAAGGCACCATGTTTTTTCAGGATGGCTGGTGCAGGGGAAGGGAAGAGCTCAAGGAGAGGAGGGGCTGCAGCAAACGTGGTCGTGGCGTGGACATCCCGCCTGGTTCAGCGGGAAAACGCCCTCAGCATTCCCGAAATCTGGCATTGTGCTGGGCTTCTCCCATCTAAATGTGGCCTGATAATCTCCACTTCAGCACAGAGGGGGATTCCCAGGAGGAAGATGGAAGATGGATAGTCCTTCTGTGCGTGGCCAGTTGGTTCCTTAATTCCCTCCTCGTGCAGGTTGTTCGACTGGATGTGTGTTCCATGACAAACTTTGTGTCACAGACGGAATCTCTGGGCCTTTCCACACTTTTTTCCTGCTGGAACAGCTGCCTCAGAGCTACAAAATCCAGAGGGGTTCTGTGGAGAGCTGACAACGAAGCTCAGCATTCCATCAGAACATCTCCTGGCTTGGTTTTCTATCTGTTCCATCCAACTTTCTGGCGATTTCCTGGGATTGGGTGTAAACACCTGCTGTGGCTCCCGGGTTTTCCTACTGAAATGCTCATTTAGGAGCTTTGGACAGACCCCATCGAGGATGAATGTTCCTCCAGGCTGCTCCCATCTCTTGGATGCCCAGCAACCCTTTAGCCTTAGTTTTCCCACCCTTTTTCTCTGCCCTCACTGTCACACTCAGGGCACGGACCAGGGAGGGATGAGCCACAAAGACTCCTCCAGGAGTGGTTTCTCCGGGTCTTTTTCCTGTTCCTACAGGAGTATTGGGATGTGTCTCCTCTCTAATCACTGTGTGGCTTTCTCTTACCTTCATTTGAGCAGAACAAACAGATGTCTCGTGCTCTGGAGAACATTCTTCTGGGGAGATCTCATTCCTCGGGGCAACCTGGAGCAGGCAGGGGGCTACTTTGTTTTCCAGTGGGAGTTTCCACCCTCAGAGGCTGATTTTCCACATAAACCTTGGCATTGTCACGATACGTGGACCCCTCATGACCTCTGGGGGCTCTTGGATGGTCCCAGATGTTTCCTTTGCCCTCTGGATGAGAAGTGGTGTCTTTGTTCACCGGGTGACAGAATTCCAGCCTTCTTTACCTGACTGAGCTGGAATAAGTGTGCAAAGAGATTGGATATGTGGAAAAAATTCTTTACTGTGAAGGTGGGGAGGTACTAGAGCAGATTTCCCAGAGAAGCTGTGGCTGCCCCACCCCTGGAAGTGTCCAAGGCCAGGTTGGAGCAAGCTGGGCTAGTGGAAGGTGCCCCTGCCCATGGCAGGGAGTGGAATTGTATGATCCTTAAGGTCCCTTCCAACCCAAACCATCGTGGGATTCAATATCCAGTGCCTTGAATTCTCTGTTTTGCTCCCCAAAGCTCCAAGACTCTCGCAATTCTGTGTTTTTATCCCCTTTGGTGACATCGGCTGATTGTGCCCGAGGTTTCTTCACCTGCTGAGCTTTTCCCAGAGCAGGGCTGACACACTCTCAGCTGGCTGTGCCCACATCCTCTGATGCATTTCCTTTGGGAGCTGGGGCTGGGAAAGGGGGGGAAGCTGCCCCACTTTGCTCACGTGGGGTTTGCTGCCGACTTCCCGCTTTGAGCAACTTTTCCTGGGTGACGCGGCGGCCGTGACACTGCAGCAACAGCAGCGGGGAGGGCAGCGCCCTGCTGGGAAAGGAGCAGCTCCAGAGCTCTGCCCCTCTGCCAGAGCTGCACGTTTGGGATGGCTGGCACGGCCCTGCAGCGCTGGACAACCCCCTGCCAGCCCAAAATGTGCAGGTTGAGGCACCCGGGCAGGAAAGCGGTGAGAGAGGTGGGAAGAGATGCTCTGCTTCGTCCTCTGCTGCCTTGGGCCTTCAGGGGTGGTCTGCTGGGAGAGCGGAGCTGGCACCAGGCAGGATTGACACAAGGAATTTAGGGCTTGGAAGGGGGTTTGTGGCCCTTCTGGAGAAGATCTCCAGTTTGGGGATGTGGTTGGTCGTGTTCTGTGGCAGCAGCTCGTGTCGAGCTGTTGGGTTTCTGCTTCCTCTTCCAAGGTTTTTGGGGACAGCCGCGACTTCTGCGTGCGCTGTCAAGAGCACGAGAGGTTTTTGATTTCTGATTGTTCGCCGGGAGCTCTGAAGCCTTAAAGTAGCTAAAACCACGGGATTGTTGAGGTTGGGAAAGACCTCAGGGACCAGCAGGTGCCATGGATGGGTTGATTTGTGCCCTCTGTGTCGTGTCCAGGACATGTGCGCGGAGGAAGCCGCGGCCTCTCTGCTCCAGCTGGAGGAGACCTTCTCAGCAAGCCTGGCACGGATCGATGCCCTGGTCCTGAAGCCTCTGCTCCAGGCAGGTAAGTCACAGGAGCTTGGGGCTGTCTGAAGGTCTCACCTTGAGTCACTGAAGTTCCTCGAGTCACCGGCACAGCCCCGAAGGGATTCGCGGTGGGAACTCCGTGTTTTGTCGGAGTAAGCGGTTTGTGGAGATGTTTGATTTAGGATAGTGAGGTTTTTAGGGATGTGCATGGCCTGCCAGTCAAGCCCAGGGCTGTGGTTCTCTGGTTTTTAGAAGTTACTCCCCATTTTAACCAGGATCACCTGCACACCCACTCCAGGGCTGGTTTCCAGCGTGGGCCATGAGTCCCAAATGCATCTCGCGCAGGCGTGACCCCAAAACTGTTCCCATTCTCCCTCCCTGCTCTGGTTCCGTGGCTGTGCCCATCTCTGGAGGTAAAACTCGTGGGTGCAGGTTCCCAGCTGGCAGGAACAGCCCTCAGAGCAGCTCCACTGACACAACAAATCCATATAAATATTCATGAGCCTGTCTGGCTGAAAGCGGTGGGACTGGATTGGGCTCAGAGGGTGGTTCCCGCTCATGTCACTGCCTTTTTGGCCTCCAAGGAGACTGGAAATGGTTCTTTGGGAATGGTTCTTTGGGCCAGGGGCAGAAATTTTCCCTCTGGTGCTCGTGGCTGAGCAGCACAGAGTTCATGGAATGGTTTGGGTGGGAAGGGACAGTAAAGACCATCTCGTGGAAAGTGGCAGGGACACCTTCCTCTATCCCAGGTTTCTCCAGCCTGGCCTTGGACACTTCCAGGGATCCAGCGGCAGCCACAGCTTCTCTGGGAAATCTGTGCCAGGGCCTCCCCACCCTCCCAGCCAGGAATTCCTTCCCAAAAAACCATCTAAATTCATCCTCTTTCAGTTCAAAGCCGTTCCCTGTGTCCTGTCCCTCCATCCCTTGTCCCCAGTCCCTCTCCAGCTCTCCTGGAGCCCCTTCAGGCCCTGCCAGGGGCTCTCAGCTCTCCCTGGAGCCTTCTCTTCTCCAGGTGAACCCCCCCAGCTCTCCCAGCCTGGCTCCAGAGCAGAGGGGCTCCAGCCCTCTAATCACCTCTGGATTACTCCATTTATCCTTTGGATAATAATTAGGATCAATCCCGTGGCCTCTCTCCCGTTATATAAATGTGCTTTACACTGAGTTTTAGATACAGGAAAAGTATTCCACAAGTCAAGGCTTCCTCACCGTGTTTTTCCCCCCTCCACATTTTTCCTCCAAGAGCCAAATGACCAGAAGGGGAAGGAGAACTTCAAGCTCTTCCTGCTCCTCAACGATCGATTCCAAGCCCTCTGGAACCTCACGGAGGAAAACTACCGGATACTGAAACAGAAACGCGGCGACTCCGAGCGCTCCTGCATCCAGGACATTTACACCATCTGGAAAGGGGACCTGTTCCTCAGCATCTACATCCAGTAAGGGTTCTGGAATGATATAAGGGACTAGATTTGTCAGAGAGAAATTTAGGAGGGCGGAGGCTGAGCTGGCAGAGGGGACATGGGACACGAGCAAGTTTAAAGCCCTAGGGGGGCTGAGGAGAGGAATGTTATTTTCCCTTGGAAATAATTTTAGGAAGCGCTGCCCCAGCTTTGCCTTGGTGGGAGCAGGGTTTGGAGCAGCTGGGTGCTTCCATTTGGGAGCTGGCTGGGTGAATTAAAGCTGGTTTTTGCCCCGGGCACGTGGCAGGTGAAAACTGAGGCTGAGGTTTCGGGTGACACAAAGGAGAAGTTTATCTTAAGATCTTATTTCCCCTCCTTTTCAAATTAAAAAGCTGGTTTTGTTGGGTGTCAGGTTAAAAGAAAAAAAAAAAGAGGTGGTTCCTCCCCAGCTCTGCTGACTCACCCTGTGCAGTCCTGATCCTCCTTGGAATGGGAGGGGAGGAGGGAAAGGGACCTGAAAATCAGCAGTAAATGTGTGTCCCTGGCAAAGGTGATAAATGAGAATTAGTGTGGACATTCTACACGACTTCACTGAAAACACCACGGGAAGAAAATGTGGTGTTTGCTTGGAAAATATGGCTTGAACTCCCTCTAGTGTGAGACGGGAAGCATTGGCCAGGGACACCTTGGTGGGGATTTACCATCAGCAGGAGAGACCTGATGCTTGCATGGAATCATGGAATAGGTTGAGTTGGAAGGACCTTAAGGATCATCCAGTGCCACCCTCTGCCATGGGCAGAGACACATTCCATTAGCCCAGGTTGCTCCAACCTGGCCTTGGACGCTTCCAGGGATCCAGGAGCAACCTCATCTTCTCTGAGCAACCTGTGCCAGGGCCTCCACACCTTCCCAGCCAGGAATTCCTTCCCAATGTCCCACCTAACTCTGCTCTCTTTCAGTTTGAAGCCATTATTTTAAGCTCAGCCTTTGCAGATTTGCTTTCCAGGACGGTTGCACAAGTTTCCCTCTGCTGGTGCCAAATGCCAGGATGATTTAAACTCCCTGTAACGCTCCGAGTGCAACAAACCAAGGAGCTGGGGAAGGGGGCACAAGGAATGAGGCCAAGGGGACAAGTGCAGTAGCTCCACCTCTCCAGGCCTCCCTTGGAAAGGTGGATGTGACAGGACGTTTTCAAATGAGCTTCTTCCCTTCATCCTGAAATCTTTGAGGTTGGAAAAGACCTCCAAGATCGAGTCCAGCCTTTGACTGAACACCACATCAACTAAACCATAAACCAGCCTCGCTCTGAGCTGTTAAATTTGTCCTCTTCCCTCTTTGTGGGGGTAGAGGAGCCTCCCAGCAGCTTCCTTTGGTTAAACCTCCTCCCCAGTGTCCACCTCTGACTCAGCCCGTGTGTCCTGGTTGGTTTTTTTTCTTGCCAACAGGTATTTTGTCACCTTTGCAAACTATGTCGTGGTCCAAGGCTTCGAACACGTCACCAAGAGCAAAAGGTCAGTGGGCCATGGAATCCCCAAGTGTTTTGGGTTGGGAGGGACCTTAAGATCATCCAGTGCCACCCCCTGCCATGGGCAGGGACACCTTCCACTAGCCCAGGTTGCTCCAGCCTGGCCTTGGACACTTCCAGGGATGGGGCAGCCACGGGATGATGGGTCTCCTCTGCAGAACTCTCTCCATCTCCTTCTATCCCCACAAAACTCCTTCTGTAGGAGTGAAAGCCTGTAAATTGGGAATTTTGGGGGCTTAGGTAAAAGGTGGGCCAGGGTGCTGTGGGAATCTGGCAGGGAATCTCCACTGCTTGTCCCAGAGTCTCGTGGAAGCAGCAAATGAAAAGACGACCGCTGGGTATGAGCAGATTCACAACCACTTCAACATCTCCTGCTCCTTCGTGTGGTCACCCTCTCTGAGGGAGAGGCAGCACGGGGAAGTTTGGGAGGCAGAGGAGTGACAGTTTGCAGAAAAACTAATTAATGAGCCTTTGCCTTAATTACCCACCTGGCAGCGAGGCCTGGAAGCTGCACAAGACGGTGCTGAAGCAGTTCCTGACAGACTTCACGCCCGAGAGCTCCATGGCCCTGGCCCTGTACACTGTCCTGCACAAACCCCTCCGGGATCACATCCAGCAGTACCTCCTGCTCCTCACCACGCTCAAGGAGGCCCTCAAAGAGGTGGGAAACTCGGTGGGATGTTGGCTGGCTCATTAACGCCGTGGGGCTCCGGGGATGTGCCGGGGAATCCAAATTCTCATCACGGGGAGGAGCTGCTGAAGGTCGAATGACTGGCCTGGGGTTGCTCATTTCTGCTGGTGGCTGGATTTGGGAGGCCTTCCTGGAAAAGGGGGGTTGGAGGGTTCGTTCTCATGCCTGAATCACGGAATCATTAAGGTTGGAAAAGACCTCCAAGATTATCAAGTCCAACCTTGGGCCAAACACCACCATTGCCACTAAACCATATCATGAAGTGCCACATCCACTTGTTTTTTGAGCACTTCCAGGGCTGGTGACTCCACCACTTCCCTGGGAAGCCCCGTTCCGATGTTTAACCCCTCTTTCAGTGAGGAGGTATTCCTGATATCCAACCTGAAATTCCCTCGGCCCGGGGTTGAAGGTGTTGCTCAAGCCCTGCCTTCTTTTCCCAGGGCCCTGAGAAGGACGTGGTCACCAGTGTCATCCAGGAGTACGTGAAGCTGGAATCTTTCATCAGCCAGGTCCTGGATGAAGCCTGTTTTACCAAGGCCTTATGGAAATCCTTGGGCTGCAAGTTCACGGTGAGTCCTGGCTGGAGAAAGGGGAGCCTCATTTGAAGGTCTTACATTTCTCTGTATCCCTGGAGGAAGCTGAACATGGATCAAGAATTTGAGGCTTGAAGTCACCAGAGCAGGGCTGGGTGAAAGTGTTGGAGAGACCTGATGGTCACTGGGTGGTTTAAAGTTAAGCTCTGAGTCCAGTTCTGCTGTCGCAGCCTCCACCCTGGCTCAGCTGGGCCTTGCAGGAGCTCTTGGCTTGGATTGGGTGTCCTCTCCCAGCTCCTGATGTTTTGGTGCTCCATCCTGTGCTTCCCTGTGTGCAGGACATGCTGTGTGTTCCCGAGAGGAGGCTGCTGGAGGACAGCAAGAACCTTCCCATCTCCACCAGCACCAACCGCTCCGACCGGATCCTGCTCTTCGACGACGTCCTCGTGCTCATCCAGGTGAGTCTTGCAGCCCCCCCAGAGGGGCTGGATGGAGAAAGGACAGAGGAATTCAGGTTCCTCTGGCGTTGAAGACACAGCAGAGCTTGGCTGTCGGGGAAACTTTGTCTCAGGTCCGTCCACCCGTGGTTTGCACTGGAGAATAAAGGAAAACCTAAAGGAGAAGGAAGAGAGGAACATCCACGGCACTTCCCTCGGTCAGTGTGCACCACAGGCACCTTTGGAGTGATCCAAGCCCATTCCTGCAGCTGATTTTGGTCCTCACTTATTTAAAGGACCAAAGTGGGCCAAAAAGGACCAAAGGGCCTGGTGGCTCAAGGATGTAACACTGTATGAACTAAATAGGACCCGCCATGCTTGACTGTATTGGTGGCACAACAGCAGATGCTGCAGGTGGTTTTGGGGCTCTTTGGGATATTTTTGGGCCTGGGTGTGGGGCAGACAGGGAGTGTCTGTGCAGCCATGGCCAGCAGGATGAATAAGACACGTTCAAAGCTGTTCTGTAGCACGTTAAGCCCAGCTTGGCTTGCTCTGTGATCTGACAGGGCTCTCTTCATGTTCTCCTCTCTTTAGTCAAGTGCCAGCCCCTCAGGTGTCCACACATGCTGCCCTGGGAGCTGCTGCACCTTCCAAACCCTCCCAAACTGGAGCCTTTGTGAGAACACGGGGTCTAGGCCTGAGGGAACAGGGTGGTGATTGTCTCTTCCAGCTTTCCACAGTGGATTCCTCAGCCCTGCTCTGATCCTGCTGGGAGCAGGTGCCCCCGGGCTCCCTTTATAGCCAGGGAGAGAAACCTGTGCTGGGTGTGGTTCAGCTGACCTATTTTGGGTGCTAAAATTAGGCTGAGTTGAATCACGTCCTCAGCTCCTTTGACTAAGAGGAGAGCATGGGGTGACTGCTAAGAGGGATCCACATCTCTGGTGGTGCCACGGTGGGAGATGCCTCTGCCCAAATGAAGGTGCAAACGAGACCGTGTGCCCAAGGCAATAATGTGGATTTTATTTGACAGTAAATGAGGGAGAAAGAGAGAAAGAATAGAAAAGAGAGGAGGGGGAGAGAGAAGATCATCACCACCTGTGGATCCAGTGGTGTCCTGGTGGTCCTTCTTCACCCTGGGCTTCTTGGTGGGGTCCTGGAGTGGTCCTGGAGGTACCACCTTGGTACAGCCCAAGTTTTGGGTCTCCATGGGGTGGTTGCAGGTGTTGTTCCCATAACTGGAGTGATGTGTGGGAGCAGTTGTTTCCTTTCCCACAATGGGAATCTGACCTCCACCAGGCCTTGGGATCAGCACCTTCCTGTCCCAAATTCCTCCCTTCCGTGCTTATCTCAGGTTCCCCCTGTGGTGGGTGATCTTTTGGCCAGTCCCTTCTGTGACCTTGGCACTTTGGGAGAGACAACTGTGCTCCTCAAGTCCTTCCAACATCTCTCTTCAGCCCCAGGTCCCACCCAGTGTGTCCCATCTCTTGGGGATGGAACTGGGCTGGGATTGAACTGGTGGCCTTGGGTGGCTGGGAGGGGTCTGCAAATGAGGGCTGGGAATCTGAACATTCCTCCCTTCCCAAATCTGTTGGATACGTCAGTGATTAATTCGTGGTGGACTCCATAGTCCTCCTACCTGAGCTTGGCCAACCCCATCCTCGCACGTGACTCTGATTGTAAATTTAAAATTAAATACTGCAAAATGAAATTATTTATTTTAAAATTAAATGTAGTCTAAAATTAAGTGTAGGAAAAATAAATGTGGGAAAAATAAATGTGGGAAAAATAAATGTGGGAAAAATAAATGTAGGAAAAAATAAATGGAGGAAAAAATAAATGGAGGAAAAAATAAATGGAGGAAAAATAAATGGAGGAAAAATAAATGGAGGAAAAATAAATGGAGGAAAAATAAATATGGTAAAATTAAAAATGGTAAAATTAAAAATGGTAAAATTAAATATGGTAAAATTAAATATAGTAAAATTAACTATAGTCTTTGCCCAGGGTTTCAACCATTTTAGTGTCTTCTGTTTGGGGTGTTATTGGTCAAAATAGTGACTCTAAATAATAATGACTTAAACATTGCACTCGTGGGCCATTTTTGGCTGTGCCAATTGAAGTCCAAATCATGGATAGATCATGGAATGGTTTGGGTTGGAAGAGACTTTAAGGATCATCTCATTCCAACCCCCTGCCATGGACAAGGGCACCTTCCACTATCCCAGGTTGCTCCAACCTGGCCTTGGACACTTCCAGGGCTGGGGCAGCCACAGCTGCTCTGGAATGATTTGGGAGTGTTGCCATGTGATAGGACAGACACTCCTGTAGAGAGAAGTGTCATCTAAGAGGGTCTGTTGTAGCTGTGACCTTTTGAGATACCATTTAGAAGTGTTAAACTAAGAACTTCCTTCCTTCTCCTTCCTTCATTTTTAGCCTCCAAGGTCTTTATCGTGGTGTGGGAGAGTTGTGTGGACCACAAAGGAGGGAATTCCCAGTGCTGCCAGTCTGGCTCTGCCATTCCATGGATTTTCAGAGCGAGGGCAAAGTGGGATGTTGACACCACTAACAGGAACATCTCCTCCCTTCTGTTCCAGGGAAACAGCTTCCAGAGTTTTGACCTGAAGCTCGTGTGGGTGGATGAAAACTGCGGAGAGAAATCGGCTCCGGGGCTGTAAGTGAGGAATTCCCACTTGGATCTTAAGGAAAAATTATAAGAAATGTTCCAGTTGATTGTGAAACTGTGAGGAAACGACTCAAAACTTTGTGCCATGTCCTTTCCAACCGGTGGGGTTGGGCTGGGGGGCATTGAGGCACCTTTCAGGTGGGCTCAGAGCAGCTTGGGCTTTGCTCACCTTGGCTGACAGACTGGAATCCCAGGATCACTGAGGTTGGAAAAGCCCTTCAAGGGCACAGAGTCCACCCTATGACTGATCCCCACCTTGTCCCCGATGCCCACCTCGTCCCCCAGCCCAGAGCTCTGAGTGCCACATCCAGGCCTTCCTTGGGCACCTCCAGGGCTGGGAACTCCAAACCTCAATGGGCAGCCCCTGCCAAGGCCTGACCACCCTTTCCAGCAAGAAATTCCTCCTGATGTCCAAGCTGACCCTCCCCTGGCACAGCTTGAGGCCATTCCTTCTCATCATTACTAATTAATGCTCATTAATAATAGGATGATTTAGGCTCCAGACCTAGAGAACAAAGTTGACCAGTTGAGCATCTCTTCAGAAGGAAAGAGCAGCTGTAAAAGCAGCATTTTGAAGGGGAGAGAGAAGAGCAGGAGCTGCTGTTGGACTCAGAAATGTGTTTCCATAGTCTCTGTCATGTCTTTTCCCTCCCAGGCACGGCCTGCGCATCACGACCCCAGAAGAAACCTTCCTCCTCTCTGCCAAAGACCCGCAGATGAAGGTCAGTCTTTGTGATTTTTGCCATCTCTTTATTATTTCAAGCAGAATAATCAGTGGGGGTTGATTTGGTTGTTTTTTTTTTTTGCCCCTTGGCCAAGCCAGTCATGTATTAGATGGCCAGAGGTGGCTTAGATGGGTCACAGAATTCCAGAATGTGCCAAGTTGGAAGGGACCCACAAAGATGATCCAGTCCCAACTCCTGCCCCCTGCACAGGCCCATCCCAGGAGTCCCACCCTGTGCCCCAAAGGATCATCCAAACCCTCCTGGAGCTCTGGCAGCCTTGGGGCTGTGCCCACTGCCCTGTTGGTGGGAGATGAAAAATCATAGAATCAGAGACTCAGCTGGGTTGGAGGGGACCTCTGAGATCATCAGGTCCAACCCTTGATCCACTACCACTGCAGTTGCCAGCCCATGGCACTGATGCCACATCCAGTCTTATCTGGATAAGATACCTCGAGTGCTGTGTCCAGTTCTGGGCCCTCAGCTCAGGAAGGACATGGAGGGGCTGGAGCAGGTCCAGGGAAGAGCAACAAGGCTGGGGAAGGGACTGGAGCACAATTCCCATGAGGAGAGGCTGAGGGAGCTGGGGGGGCTCAGCCTGGAGAAGAGGAGGCTCAGGGGAGACCTCCTCACTCTCTGCAACTCCCTGACAGGAGGGGGGAGCCAGGGGGGGGTGGTCTCTTTTCCCAGGCAACCATCAGCAAGACAAGAGGGCTGGGTCTGCAGCTGGGCCAGGGGAGGGTTAGGTTGGAGATTAGGAAGAATTTCTTTGCAGAGAGGGTGCTCAGCCATTGGAATGGGCTGCCCAGGGAAGGGGGGGATTCTCCATCCCTGGAGGTGTTTAAGGACAGACTGGATGTGGCATCAGTGCCATGGGCTGGGAACCACGGCGGGGTTGGATCAAGGGTTGGACTGGATGATCTCGGAGGTCCCTTCCAACCCAGCTGATTCTCTGATTCTCTGACTCTCTGATTCTATTCTCACTGTATATATCTGTTTCATATGTAAAATATGTATTTTTGCTATAGCTTTGGCTGTTTGGTTTGTTTTTTCCCTTCCCTCTTTGAGGGAAGCAAGGCTCCGTTGTCGAGTTTCGGAGCCTTGGCGGGAAGCCGGCTCCAAACTCGCCCAAGCTGGGATGTGTGTGCCCCCCTTTGTGACCCCCCCTGCTGTCCCTGTGCCCACAGGCCGTGTGGCAGTGGAAGCTGAGCCAGGCCGTGCGCCAGGCCCTCAACGGGAAGCGGGATTTCCCGCTGTGGGGCCGGACGGGCGAGGGCAGCGAACCCCCGCCCTGCCGCTTCTTCTCCTACGTCTTCAGGCTGGAGGGCAGGTTCAGGAGCGCGGCCTACGAGGGGGAGTGGCGCTGGGGGAAGCCCCATGGCAAGTAAGGAAACCTTTTTTTCAACCCCCTTTTCCTAGAACCTTTTTTTTAACCCCCTTTTCCTAAGCCAAACCGCTGCGGGATAACCCTGCTGGCTCTGGGGGGCTCTGCTTGGACCCTGTGGGTGCGTGAGTGGAGGAGGTGTAGAATCATGGAATGGTTTGGGTTGGAAGGGACCTTAAAGACCGTCTTGTTCCACCCCCTGCCATGGGCAGGGACACCTTCCACTAGCCCAGGTTGCTCCAACCTGGCCTTGAATATTTCCAGGGGTGGAGCAGCCACAGCTTCTCTGGGAAATCATTCCCGTCCCTCCTCACCCTCCCAGCCAAGAATTCCTTCCCAATATCCCATCTAACCCAACTCCATCTCAGTTTAAACCATTCCCCTTGTCCTGTCCCTCCATTCCTTTATCCAAAGTCCCTCTCCCTCGGAGGTCACACCACGTTTTCCCTTGATTTTCCCAAACTTTGCACTCTGCTGGTCCTGAGGGAAGGGAAAACTTTCTGGGAGAAACCCCTGAAACAGGAGCAGTGTTGAAGTGCCAAGTTGCTACTTGAGATGAGAGTTCAGAGCATCAACCTCTGACTCGAGAAGCCCTTTGGGGAAATGGAGCCCCTTCAAGGAGGAGGGAAATAAGAAAAATGAGGGGAAGTTTTCTGCTCTCGAATCCTGTGGCAGATTAATTAAAGTCTGAGGAAGCAGCGGGACCCCGAGGAGACTTCTCAGCTGAACTGTGGGCACTGAATGGAAGATGAGAGAATTGCAGATTGGTTTGGGGCTGGAAGGGACCTTAAAACTCATCAATCCCACCCCGTGCCATGGGCAGGGACACCTTCCACTAGCCCAGGTTGCTCAACCAGGCCTTATCCAACCTGAACCCTGCCAGGCTTGGGGCATCCACAACCTCCCTGGGCAACCTCCCCACCCTGGCAGGAAAAAATGGCTCCCCAATATCCAAAGCAGGATGGAAGGCACATGATTTCCACTGGACAGCTGGGGTGGAGATAACCCTCTGCAAAGTGAGCTGGAGGGTTAATCTTCCCAATATCCAAAGCAGGATGGAAGGCACATGATTTCCACTGGACAGCTGGGGTGGAAATAACCCTTTGCAAGATGACTCAGAGGGTTAATTCTCATGCCTGTATCACAGAATCATTAATGTTGGAAAAGACTCCCAAGGTCATCAAGTCCCAATCTTTGCCCAGATCCCACCATATCCACTGAACCACACCATGAATTACCACATCCAGTCATTTTTGGAGCATTTCCAGGGATGGTGACAACACAATAAGAGAAAAGTTTGATCCTGGGCTATCAAAAATCATGTTTGAACATCTGAACTTTTATCAAAGGAATTAAAAACCAATTAAATCCAAAAGGAGCTCAAATGCATTTAATGGGAACACAGGAACTGTTCATTAAATCCAAGTTCAAGCCAGCCAGGACAAAAGGGAATGGTCTGGAAATCAAATGGTCCCAACCAAAATGTCTTTGATGTAGGACAGAGCACAGCCCCTGTTTTTTTGGACACAAAACCAGGCTGATTTGGAAGTTTTGTGCTCCCTGAGTTTTATACTGTTCACAGCTGCTATTGAAGTAAAAAAAGATGTGATTTCACAAGAATTCCAGAGTAGGTGAGGCTTTTAAGGGGAAAAAAATCTCTCAGGTACTTTGTGTAAGGAATGACAAAAGATTTAACTTAGTGGTTTTTTTAGAGACTTGGTTTGAAAGAGCCTTAAAATACTGAGATTATTCGGAATCAGAAATGATTTGGGCTGGAAGGGATCTTAAAGATCATCAATTTCCAACAAGCTTAATCCTGAATTTTCTGTGGAAGAGACTGTGCTGTGCCCTAGAACTCTTTGTCCCCTTCTCCTTTCGGGTTTGATAATGGAGGTCCATCAATAGATCAGTAAATTCCTCTGCTGCTTCAGGTGAAGTGACCTGACTGAGGCGTCCCAGGGACTTTGGGGCAGAATTAAGTGACTTCAAAGTTTTAAAACCTGGGCTTTGAGCTGCTTAATTCCCTGACTGAACTTCCCACTCCTAGAATTTCGGTGCTGTGTGACCTGCTGCTAATGGAGGGTTACAGAGCAGGAGCCCTGGCCTGGATGGCAGGGCCACCTCTGAGGGGGAGGCTGGCACAGCAGAGCATGTGAGCAGGGCTGGAGGAGTGGGAATTAGGGCTTTCAGCAAAACCATCTGGGTTCCTCCACTGTTCTGTGCCAGTATTCCAGGTGACCTGGTGTGGGGGAAGGAGGTTCTCCCACTGAGAAGTCGCTTAAAGCATCCCTGTGGCTGGAGCAGACACGGAACCATGGAATGTCCTGAGCTGGAAGGGACCCCCAAGGATCATCCAGTCCAACTCCTGGCCCTGCACTGACACCTCAGCAATCCCCCCCTGTCCCTCAGAGCATTGTCCAAACCCTCCTGGAGCTCTGGCAGCCTTGGGGCCGTGCCCACTGCCCTGGGGAGCCTGGTCAGTGCCCGACCACCCTCTGGGGGAAGAACCTTTCCCTGAGATCCAACCTGACCCTGCCCTGGCACAGCTCCAGCTGTTCCCTCATCCTCTTTGGCTTCTCCCCTTTGCTGGCATTCAAACCAGCAAAGCAAAAGGAGCTGTATTTTAAATCCACTTGATTTTAACTTGACCAGTTCTCTGCAAACCTCCCAAAAAAAGCCCCTCTCGTGTGGGTGTTTCCAAGAGCAGCCTCGGTGAAAGTCAAACAGACGTGTCGTGGTTTTGGTGTTGCACCATCTTTGGTTAAACTGAGAGAGAGTGGGTTTAGATTGGATGTTAGGAAGGAATTCTTGGCTGGGAGGGTGGAGAGGGACTGGAATGGATTTCCCAGAGAAGCTGTGGCTGCTCCTGGATCCCTAAAAGTGTCCAAAGCCAGGTTGGAGCAAGCTGGGCTAGTGGAAGGTGTCCCTGCCCATGGCGGGGGTGGAATGAGATGATCTTTAAGGTCCCTTCCAACCCAAACCCCTCTGGAATTGTGTTATCTCTGGCTGGGGAATGTGCAGGGATCTGGCTGTGTCTGGGGTGATGCAAGAATGAACAGGGTGGGTGGGTGGGGTGGAGTGGGAGCCCAGGAGGGAGGGACATGAATTCAGGCCTGGCAGTAACTTGCCCATCACGTTGACCCCCTCCAGTGTGGCTTTACATTCTTCCCTCCTGGGATCACTTCTCCAACCCCCCCACAAAACCAGATGGAGAGATAGGATCCCTTCAGGCCAGTGCTTGTCTCCTTTGTTTTCCTGGGGCTGTGGTGTCATTATGGTGTCTGTGGGGATGTGCCAAGGCTGGAACTTCAGCTTAATCACCGTGATTTAATCACATGCTGCAATTAAAACAGGATCATGTGCAAGGTCCCGAAGGGATGACCCAGCACCTCTAGAAAATGCTTTTGAGATTAGGGAACTTGGAAGTGGATTCTTCCCACTTGTTCCAGAGTAGGAAAACATTATGGCATTAAATCCTCATGGTATTAAATCCTCACGGTGCAAAGCAAAGTCCCCGAGGTTCCTGGAGAACTTGAGTGTCTCTGTCCTTGGAGGAAATATTTGATGTTGGCTGTGGAATCCCGGAGTGGTTTGGAAAGAACATTAAGGATCATCCAGTTCCAGCCCAGAGACACCTTCCACTAGCCCAGGTTGCTCCAAGCTGGCCTTGGACACTTCCAGAGATCCAGGGGCAGCCACAGCTTGTCTGGACAACCTGGGCCAGGGCGTCCCCACCCTCCCAGCCAGGAATTCCTTCCTTATATCCCATCTAACCTTACTCCATTTCAGTCTAAACCATTCCCCCTTGTCCTGTCCCTCCATTCCTTTGTCCAAAGTCCCTTTCCCTCAAAGGTCACACCACGTTTTCCCTTGATTTTCCCAAACTTTGCACTCTGCTGGTCCTGAGTGAAGGGAAAACTTTCTGGGAGAAACCCCTGAAACAGGAGCAGTGTTGAAGTGCCAAGTTGCTGCTTGAGATGAGAGTTCAGAGCATCAATCTCTGACTCGAGAAGCCCTTTGGGGAAATGGAGCCACTTCAAGGAGGAGGGAAATAAGAAAAATGAGGGGAAGTTTTCTGCTCTCGAATCCTGTGGGAGATTAATTAAAGTCTGAGGAAGCAGCGGGACCCCGAGGAGACTTCTCAGCTGAACTGTGGGCACTGAATGGAAGATGAGAGAATTGCAGATTGGTTTGGGGTTGGAAGGGACCTTAAAACTCATCAATCCCACCCCGTGCCATGGGCAGGGACACCTTCCACTAGCCCAGGTTGCTCCAGCCTGGCCTTGGACACTTCCAGGGATCCAGGGGCAGCCACAGCTTCTCTGAGCAACCTGTGCCAGGGCCTCCCCACCCTCCCAGCCAGGAATTCCTTCCCAATATCCCATCTAACCCTGTTCTCTGGCAGTTTGAAGCCATTCCCTGTGTCCTGTCCCTCCAGGCCCCTGTAAACAGTCTCTCTCCATCTTTCCTGTGGCTCCTTCAGGTCCTGGAAGGCCACAATCAGTTCCCCCCAAAGCTTCTCCTCTCCAGGCTGAACAATCCCAGCTGTCCCAGCACTTGGATGGTTCATAGATTCACAGAGCCATGGAATGGGTTGGGTTGGAAGGGACCTTAAAGCCCATCCAGGGACACCCTCCTCTAGCCCAGCTTGCTCCAACCTGGCCTTGGACACTTCCAGGGATCCAGCCACAGCTTCTCTGGGCAACCTTTGCCAGGGCCTCCCCACCCTCCCAGTCCAAACCTTGGGGTTGTGCCACGTTTGGGCTGGGCCTGGCTCCCTCCTGGTGCAGCTGGGAGCGTTGGGTGCCCTCCCTGGTGAGCCGATTCTCTGAATTCCAGGGGGACGCTGAAGTGGCGCGATGGACGCAACCACGTCGGGGACTTCAAGGAGGGCTTGGAGCACGGGTAAGCCTTGGAAAACAGGACATTCCTTGGTTTCAAACTGTGCTAAGGAATGATTCCTTCCTTCCAGAGGGATGTCTGCCTTAAGCTGAGGGTGTTGTAACCTGGAGAGAGCGGGTTGGTGGTGACTACAAGGAAAGAGCCACGGGCAGATGAGCAGCTCAGTGCAGGCATTTCCATCCATGTGGACATTCCCGTGGATGAACCTGATCCCTGGGGTCTAAATCCCTGTGAATTAATTCATAGGAAGTGCCTCGAAAAGTTATTTTTAGGTATCTTTAAAAAACTTCCCTTAAATGACGAGTTTTCAAGGGTAAGAAACCAGGCTGTGAAATTCAAATCTTATTTATCTAGGGGTTTTTTTTTTGAAGGTGAGACTTTTACATTCCTCATTTTTGCGAGAATTCCAGAGCAGATGAGGCTTTTAAGGGGAAAAAAAAATAATCTCAGATACTTTGTGTAAGGAATGACAAAAGTGGTTTTTTTTTTTGAAAGTAAGACTTTTACATTCCTCATTTTCACAAGAATTCCAGAGTAGATGAGACTTTTAAGGGGAAAAAATATCTCAGGTACTTTGTGTAAGGAATGACAAAAGATTTAACTTAGTTTTTTTTTTGGGAAGTAAGGCTTTTAGATGCCTCACTTTTACAAGAATTACAGAATAGGTGAGGCTTTTAAGGGGGAAAAAAAAATCTCAGATACTTTGTATAAGGAATAAAAACCCATTTAATTCAGTTCCTAAACTGGGGAAAGGTAAAGAGGGGGAAAAAACAGTCCTGGAGCTTTTCCTTGGACCAAATCCAAGTGAACTTGGATTTAGTGACACCTGGAAATAGTGTCAGAGGGAGAGTTGACCCCCAACCCCATAAATCAGATTGGAAATCTGGAGCTCCTCGACTTTGAAACTTCCCCCAGTACAGCTGAGCTGCCTTTTTCCCTGCTGACCTCTTCCATGTGTCATTCCAGGTTTGGGATCTGCCTCGTCCCCCGCCAAGCTGAGGACAGGTATGACTGTTACAAGTGCCACTGGTACGAGGGCAAGATGAGAGGCTACGGAATCTGTGAGTAAGTGACACCCCCACCTGGATCCTGGGGGGAAAAGGGGTGTTCAGAGGGTGGGATGTTCCCATCTCATCCCATCTGCTGGGAATTTGGATGGAGCCTGGTCTGGAAAAGCACTGGTTGTGGGCACAGAGAATTCCAGGATGGTTTGGGTTGGAAGGGACCTGAAAGATCGTCCCATTCCAGCCTGGCCACGGGCAGGGACATCTTCCACTATCCCTGGCCTTGGACACTTCCAGGGATCCAGGGGCAGCCACAGCTTCTCTGGACAACCTGTGCCTGTCCCTCCTCACCATCCCAGCCAAGAATTCCTTCCCAGTATCCCATCTATCCCTGCCCTCTGGCAGTGGGAAGCCATTCCCTGTGTCCTGTCCCTCCATCCCTTGTCCCCAGTCCCTCTCCAGCTCTCCTGGAGCTCCTTTAAGCACTGAAGGTGCTCTCAGGTCTCCCTGGAGCCTTCTCTCCTCCAGCACCATCCTCATCTTTGCTGAGGTCACACGTGGCTTGTACCCAGATGAGTTGGGCCACGTGAAGCCTGGACTGTCCATGGTTGATGCTCTCATTGACTCCTTTCCCTGCACCGAGTGGGACAGGAGAGCACAGAGCCCAATTTTCCAGCTGGGATGGGCCTGTAGGACCTGCCTTCCTCCAACCTGCAAGTTCTGCTCCTTATTTATGACTCCAGCTCAGAGGAGCCCTTCTGAGAGAGAGACCAGCCCAGGAGGAGGGGTGGTGGCCACCACAGAAAGGTGAAGACGAGGCTTCCTGTTGATCTGATCTCCTCTGGATCAACCAGTGGTCACTGTGGGGGAGGTCAAGGGACAATTGCAAGCCAATGTGTTGTGTCCTTGGAAGCTGTGGAGTGACTAGTTGGGTGATGAACATTCCTCAGAGGAAATGACTCTCAGCAAAAATCTGGAATATTCAGCAGGAAGGTGACCCTGATGTGCTCACTCTCCTGGCTTCCTGTTCCAAGAGGAGCTCTCAGGTAGTCATGGAATTAAATCCCGTGTCCCTGCAGGTATGGGAATGACGTGGTCTACAAAGGTTACTTCAAGGACAACGTGCGGCAGGGCTTTGGGATCCTGGAGAACTTCTCAGCTGAGCATCCCTTCAGATACACGGGCCAGTGGGAAAACGACAAGAAGAACGGATATGGAGTCTGGGAAGACAGGGACAGGTAGAGGGGGGGTGGGTCAGAGGTGGCTTTAGGGGTGTGGCACCTTCGGCCTGCTGTCGGTGGGATAAAGCCTCGTGTTTTGCTGGGGAGCTTTGGGGGTGGAGGTGGGATGGGTTCAGCCTCTCCTGCAAGGCTTGAACTCCTGGGAGAGCCTTGCATGGACTGAGTTTGTGTGGGACATGTGGAAGTTGTGCTGCACAGGTAGAACTGCCCTCAGGAAGTGACACAGCAGATGGATTAAGATCTAAGAAAAAAGGGGAAAAAACCCCATAATTTGTTTTCTGTTGCATTCCAGAGGGGAGAGATACATCGGGACGTGGCTGGATGATCACAGGCATGGCCAGGGCATCGTGGTGACCCAGTCAGGGGTCTGCTACCAGAGGACATTCCACGCTGATAAAATGGTGGTGAGTACCCACTGTCAGTGGGCCCTGCCAGGCAGTGGGGTGTGGAACTCGCCAGCAAGGGAGAGATCAATATTTCGCTCCTTAATTAATCCAGGAGGGCAATTGGAAAGCAAGAAGGTGACATCTCAGGGAAAGGTTTTTCCCTCAGAGGGTGGTGGGCACTGACCAGGCTCCCCAGGGCAGTGGGCACAGCCCCAAGGCTGCCAGAGCTCCAGGAGGGTTTGGACAACACTCTGAGGGACAGGGTGGGGTTGTTGGGGTGTCTGTGCAGGGTCAGGGGTGGGACTGGATGATCCTTGGGGGTCCCTTCCAGCTCCCTGGAGAAAATCTCTCTCCTGTGATTTTACCATAACAATATTTTTGAAGACCAGGATTTAGATTAAGTTTAGATTAATGTTCAGATTAATGTTTAGATTCTTATCACCCCCCTGAGGTGTGGGGAGGAACAAGACCTGAGGCTGTCACTTCTCCTTGCTCCTCCTAAGACACCTTGTAGGTCTGGCTGTTCAGCTGATCACCCAGCCCCAGTTACGGACCGGGGGTCACATGTGAAGTGCTGCATGGTTAGGACTCCCTCAGGGTGGTTATACATCCCTCAGGATGGCTGGATATCCCTCAGGGTGCCTATCCATCTCTCAGGATGACTGTATATCCCTCAGGATGGCTATATGTCCCACAGGATGGCTAGATATCCCTCAGGATGGTAATACGTCCCTCAGAATGGTTTTCTATCCCTCAGGAAGGTTATACATCCCTCAGGAAGGTTATATATCCCTCAGGAAGGTTATATATCCCTCAGGATGGCTGTATATCCCTTAGGATGCCTATCCATCTCTCAGGATGACTGTATAACCCACAGGATGGCTATATGTCCCACAGGATAGCTAGATATCCCTCAGGATGGTTATATGTCCCTCAGAATGGTTTTATATCCCACAGGATGGTTATACATCCCTCAGGAAGGTTATACATCCCTCAGGAAGGTTATACATCCCTCAGGATGGTTATATATCCCTCAGGAAGGTTATATATCCCTCAGGATGTCTGTGTATCCCTCAGGATGGCTAAATATCCCTCAGGATAGTTGTATATCCCTCAGGATGGGTAGATATCCCTCAGAATGGTTTTATATCCCACAGGATGATTATACATCCCTCAGGATGGCTATATATCCCACAGGATGGCTAGATATCCCTCAGGAAGGTTATATCTCCCTCAGGATGGTTCTGTCTCCCTCAGGATGGTTCTGTCTACCTCAGGATGGTTCTATCTCCCTTGGGATGGTTATACATCCCTCAGGATGGCTATGTATCCCACAGGATGGCTATACATCCCTCAGGAAGGTTATATCTCCCTCAGGATGCTTGTATATCCCACAGGATGGCTAGGTATCCCTCAGGATGGTTATATGTCCCTCAGAATGGTTTTATATCCCACAGGATGATTATACATCCCTCAGGAAGGTTATACATCCCTCAGGATGGCTATATATCCCACAGGATGGCTAGATATCCCACAGGAAGGTTATATGTCCCTCAGGATGTTTATACATCCCTCAGGATGCCTAGATATCCCTCAGGATGGTTGTATATCCCTCAGGATGGTTGTATATCCCTCAGGATGGTTATACATCCCTCAGGATGCCTAGATATCCCTCAGAATGGTTGTATATCCCTCAGGATGGTTTTGTATCCCTCAGGTTGCCCAGAGAGGTTGTGGACTCCCCATCCCTGGAAGTGTCCAAGGCCAGGTTGGAGCAACCTGGGCTGGTGGAAGGTGTCCCTGCCCGTGGCAGGGGGTGGCACTGGATGTTCCTTAAGGTCCCTTCCAACTCAAACCATTCTGCAATTCCATGATACTCCACCTCTCTTGGAGATCAGGAAATCTTCCCCTTTCCTCTTCCCTGTGCCGAGTTTTGGTGTCTTTGAAAGTTTAGCCGTTGGTGGGGAGAGCAGAAGGAATTGGCATTGCTCAAACTGGCCCAGGAATCAAAGCTTTGCTTCTCCTGAAAAACATGTGCTGAAAAAAAACCAAACAACCCCCGCCCCACTTCACCAAATCGGGGTGAAATGTTTGCACTTCCCAGAAAACCTCCAAAATAAACGCTGCCAAAGGCTCCTTTAACTTCCCACGGCTTCCAGGTGGGGAGCAGCCACTTCAGCTTTCCTGGTGGAAAATTGGTGGGACTGAGAAGCTGCCCTTGGAAACCTTTTATTTTTTATTTTTTTTTTGCCAGAAAGGGCGTTTTTCCAGCCAGGAAAACCGTTCCAGTGGGAAAAAAGTGTTACAGCTCTAGAAGTGACCACGTTTTTCTGGCTGGTTTGGGTTCTTGTAAAACCTCAGGGCCTAAACCAGGGGCTAAACCCACCCAGGAGAAATCTAAATTATCCTGTGTCTTTTCTGCGTCTTGGGGCTCCTTCCCTAAAAATTGTGCTCCTGAAAGCAGGGTGGGATTTGGGAGGCGGTGGAATGAGTTGTTTAAGGAATGTTTGGGAGCAGCTCATTAAAGCCCTGTGGGCTGCACAGCAAGGGATAAAGTGAATCCCAAGTTTAGGCTGGATATGAGGAGGGTTTTTTTTCTCCCAGAGGGTGGTTGGACACTGAACAGGGTCCCCAGGGAAGTGGGCATGGAACAAATCCTGCCAGAGCTCCAGGACAACGTTCTCAGGGACATGGTGGGATTGGTGGGGTGTCCTGGGGGATCCCTGGGGGTCCCTTCCAGCTCAGGATGTTCCACCATCCTGTTTCCTCTTCATCACTTTTCAAAGGGTGACACAGTTGGCTCCAATCCCCTGAAAAGTCCCAGGATTGGGAGCAGCCCGAGTTTGACCCCTGTGACAATTCCTGGTGTCCATTCTTAGCCCAGGATCCTGCTTTTTGCTCCTTTTCCCGGGAAAACTAATGCCACAGTTGTTCCAAACCCCCTGACCACCCCCAGGCCTTCTCCTTGCTCTCGAGCACTGAAATGAGAGGTTGGGCTTTCCAAGGAGATCCTGGGAATCTGCATCCCACAAATAATCCAAGCCAGTGGATTTTTTGGGATGAACTTGAGCAGGTGGGAAGTTCATGGCATGGATTCACTCCCTCTGCTTCCACCTGCAGGGTTCTGGGATCCTGCTCCTGGAAGACGACTCCGTCTACGAAGGGAACTTCACGGAGGACCTGACCTTTGTTGGGAAGGTGAGAACTTCCTTGGTTTCCACAGTTTCTTTAATTCCCACATGGATTCGTGTCCAAAGTTCGCCCCTTCCCGCCCCACTTCCCCCAGTCTCCCGGAAAATCCGATTTTCCTGCTTTTTGGACTATTTTTGTCCTTCATCAGTCTCAGTGGGGGAAGAAAAGCTTCAGCTGAGAGACCCTGGGGGGGCTTTGGGAAGAGTTTTGGGGTTTAATGTTTGAGTTCCTTCCAGGCTCTTGAGGTTTTCGGGGGTTTTTTGGGGGGCGGTTGGTTGGTTGGTTGTTCTTTTTGGGTTGGTTTTTGGGTGGGTTTTGGTTGGTGGTTTTCGTTTGGGGTTTTCTGGTTCGGTTTTTTGGTTGGGATTTTTTGGTTTGATTTTTTTTTTGGTTTGAGGTTTTTTTGCTCTGTTTTTTTTTTTTTTTTGTATGTTGGGCTTTTTTTTTTGTGGGCTTTTTATTGGTGTTTTTTTGTTTGTTTTTATTTGGGCTTTTTTGTGAGTTTTTGGTTTTTTGTGGTTTTGTTTTTTTTTTTTTTTTTTTGGGTTGTTGTTTTTTTGTTTATTTTTTGTTTGGTTCTTTTATTTAGGTTTTTGCTTGGTTTTTTGTTTGGTTCTGAGTTTTTTGGTTTTTTTTTTTGTTTTGTTTGTTATTTGCTTCTTTTTGCATGGTTTTTGTGTGGGATTTTGTGGTTTGGTTTTTTGGTTTTGTTCGATTTTTGTTTTGCTTTGAGGGTTTTTTGTATGTTTGGGGGTTTTGTTTGGGTACTTTTGGTTTGATTTTTTGTTTGGTTTTTTTGTGATTTTTTTTTGTTTGGGTTTTTTTGGTTTGATTTTTGTTTGGGTTTTTTGGTTTGTTTTTCATTTGGGTTTTTAGTTTGTGGTTTTTTTGGGTTGGTTTTTTTTGTTTTGTTTGTTTTTCTGTTTTTTTTTTTAATTTGTTTTTTTTTTGGTTCTTTTATTTAGCTTTTTGCTTGGTTATTTGGCTGGGGTTTTTTTGGTTGTTGGTTTTTTTGGTTTTATTTGTTGATTTGCTTGTTTTTTGTGGTTTGGTTTTTTGGGTTTTGTTTAATTTTTGTTTTGCTTTGGGTTTTTTTTGTATGTTTGGGGGTTTTGTTTGGGTTTTTTTGTATGTTTGGGATTTTTGTTTAGTTTTTTTGGGTTTTTTTGGTTTGCTTTTCATTTGGGTTTTTTGTTTGTGGGGGTTTTTTTGGGTTTTGTTTAGTTTTTTGTTTGGTTCTTTTATTTGTTATTTTGCTTATTTTTTTGTTTGTTTGGGGTTTTTCTGGTTATTGGGTTTTATTTGTTATTTGCTTGTTTTTTGTGTAGCTTTTCGTAGTTTGATTTTTTGATTGTTCTTTTTTCTGATTATTTGATTAATTGGTTTTTCTGATCATTGAGATTTTTTTGTTTTTTTTGTTATTTGCTTGGTTTTTGTGTAGCTTTTGGTAGTTTTGTTTTTTGATTATTGTTTTTTCTGGTTATTTGATTATTTGGTTTTTCTGATTTTTGGTTTTTTTTGCTTTTATTTGTTATTTGCTTGGGTTTTGTGTAGCTTTTTATACTTTGATTTTTTGATTGTTGTTTTGTCTGATTATTTGATTATTTGTTTTTTTTCTGTTTTCTTTTGTTTTTATTTGTTATTTGCTTATTTTTTATGTAGATTTTTGTAGTTTGCTTTTTTGACTTTGTTTATTTTTCGTTTTGCTTTGTTTTTTTTTATTATTATTTCGTTGTTGCCGTTGAGGTTTTTTTTGTTGGATTTTGCTTTTCTTCGCTTGTTTTTGTGGGACATTTTTGCCTGTTCTTCCCAGCTGCACTTGGGATGTTTTTATCTCCTTCAAACTCACATTTTCAGCCTTTTTGCAGTGGTTTGGGGACACAGGAAATGCAACCAACCCGAGGTGTTACCCCACAGCTGAGGGGTTTGGCAGCCCAATTTTGCAATGTGGGCAGAAATATCTGCTCAGAGTGGTGAGAAAATCCCCTGGGGAAGGAAAACTCCTCCTCCAGCTCCTTCCTCAACAATGGGATGAGCCTGGCAGGAAATGTGGGCTTGGATCACACGGAGAGGTGTCAAAACAGAGCCTTGCTAATGAGTGCAAATGAGCCTTGTCATTAATGACTCTCAGGGGAGGAAGAGCTTGTCATCATCTTCTTCACAGACATCGATTACAGTGCTCAGAGCCTCCAAAATTCATCTGACATTAATTAGCTCAGAGCCTCCAAAATTCATCTGACATTAATTAGCTCAGAGCCTCCAAAATTCGTCTGACATTAATTAGCTCAGAGCCTCCAAAATTCATCTTGATTTTAGTGGTTGGTCCAGAGAAATCTGGTCTTTATCCAGAGCTGGAATGGGCCTCCTGCCACGAGCCAGGAGGATTTCAGGCTCCTATTCCAGGATATTGTTTGGCTTTGGCTTTAATTAAATCCTCCAAGTCTGAGTCGAGCTGCTGCATGTCCTGGGTTTGCCTCAGAGAATTTAGGTTTGCCTTGGGAGCAGCCAACTCCCAAGTTTTCCAATGAGTTTGAAGGTGTTTATGGTGAAGGTCATGTGATTCCCCCACACCTGGGAGGCCAAAATTCCCTGTGGTTTGAGGGAAAACTGGGAGAAATCGAAGCTTCATCCCTTCACTCCTGTTTAGTTTAAACTATTGTCAGATTTAGGGCAGATTTAATAACTCAAAGGAGATTTTGAGGCTTTGTAGGGAATAATGCAAAGGGTTTAATCTGGGATTTTTGGGATGTGTTGGCTCCAGTTGCTGCCACTTTATTGACATCATTGCTTTGGCTGCTGGAATCTCCACCTCCGGGGTGGAAGTTTGTCCTGAGCCACCTTTTCAAGAGCTGGCGCTGCTGAAAAGAGACTTTGAGCTCTTGGTCCAGCTCGTTTCCTGCCTCTAACGAGCTCCTGGCAGAGTAACCCTGGATTCCTCCTCCGCAGGGAAAGCTCTCCTTCGCCAACGGCTTCGTTTTGGAGGGAACCTTCACCAACAAGTCGGGCCAAGGCCTCCAGACCCACGGCGTCCTCAACACCTCCAGCGAGCAGCTGGATGAGAGGATCACCAAAACGTGAGCAGAGCCGGCGGATTCCCCGGCCAGGGCTTGGATTTGGGCTCCGGGAGGGGTCGTGGATAATTCCTGTGGGGATCAAAGCAGCCCTGGCAGAGATTGGAGCTGAAAACTGGGTTAGGGGAGAAGGAGGAAAGGAGAGCAGAGGTTGTCGTGGTGTTAATCACAGAATTATAGAATCATGGAATCAGCTGGGTTGGAAGGGACCTCCGAGATCATCCAGTCCAACCCTTGATCCAACCCCGCCGTGGTTCCCAGCCCATGGCACTGATGCCACATCCAGTCTCAGCTTAAACACCTCCAGGGATGGAGAATCCCCCCCTTCCCTGGGCAGCCCATTCCAATGGCTGAGCACCCTCTCTGCAAAGAAATTCTTCCTAATGTCCAACCTAACCCTCCCCTGGCACAGCTGCAGACCCAGCCCTCTTGTCTTGCTGATGGTTGCCTGGGAAAAGAGACCAACCCCCCCCTGGCTCCCCCCTCCTGTCAGGGAGTTGCAGAGAGTGAGGAGGTCTCCCCTGAGCCTCCTCTTCTCCAGGCTGAGCCCCCCCAGCTCCCTCAGCCTCTCCTCACAGCACTTGTGCTCCAGTCCCTTCCCCAGCCTCGTTGCTCTTCCCTGGACCTGCTCCAGGACCTCAATTAATGCCAGGTGGGAAGGGGAGAAGAGATGTTCTCCTCCCACCCTGCCACTGCCCTCCACGTGGAAGATCAGAGCTGCTGCTCCTGTTTTGGCAGGAAATGGTGGGAATACAAGGCAGGAATGGCTGAGCTGGAGCCATCAGACCACATCCCTCATTTCAGGGCTGAACCCTGCCAAGGGATGCCAAGCTGGAGGACCTGGATTCAGCCAGTTTAACTCACAGGAGGGAGTCCCAGTGGGGAAAAAAACCCAGCTGCCTGTCCTCACAAATTCCATTTCCTCTCACAAACCCCAGTTCAGTTTCCTCCTCTTTCCTCTGCAAAACATTTCCAGTCCGTCATTCCTGTTGCAGAAACAGCTCCTGTTCTTTCCAGGCAGAAATAGCTGCTGGTGGTGGTTGCTCTTCTGAAGGCTTTGGGGTGAGATAAATGGTCTGGGTTTAGGGACATCCACCAGGGGCCAAGGAAGTCTGTGACCAGCAGAAGTTGAGGTTATTTATGTTCCACACACCAGGAATTTTTCTTCGCCCAAAGCACCTCATTGTCAGGACAAGGGACCTGAGTTGCTTTTATTGAATTCCCAGTTGGGCACTTCCATGTTCCTCTGCTCCTACAGAACATCAGGGAGTCAGCATGGAATGGTTTGGGTGGGAAGGGACATTAAGGTCACCCAGTCCCACCCCCTGCCATGGGCAGGGACACCTTCCACTAGCCCAGGTTGCTCCAGCCTGGCCTCGGACACTTCCAGGGATCCAGGGGCAGCCACAGCTTCTCTGGGAAATCCATCCCAGTTCCTCCCCACCCTCACAGCCAGGAATTCCTTCCCAATATCCCACCTAAATTTATCCTTTTATAGCTTAAAGCCATTCCCTGTGTGCTGTCCCTCCATCCCTTGTCCCCAGTCCCTCTCCAGCTCTCCTGGAGCCCCTTTAGGCCCTGCCAGGGGCTCTCAGCTCTCCCTGGAGCCTTCTCTTCTCCAGGGGAACCCCCCCAGCTCTCCCAGCCTGGCTCCATCCCTGAGTTAATCCCAACCCTGGAGAACCTCCCCTATTTGAAGGTGAGGTCTGAAGTGATTAAAGGGGGATCCAGGAAATCCTAATGCCACGTTCCATTTTCCAGTCAGCTGGGCCTCAGGGAGTTCCCAGTGGAGAAGAGGTGGAAGGGAATCTATGACCAGTTCCTGGAATTCCTCCAGTCTGGCTGCAAGGAAGAGATGGAAGAGTCTTTCACAGGGTTCCACATCCAAACCAGCAAGGAGCTGAGGAAATCTCAGGAATATCTCTTCTGCCAAAGGTAGGAATATTCCAGGGCCTCGTTGCCACAGAGGAATCCGTTTAAATCAGGGTCTGATTGAAATCATGTTTTAAAGTCATGAACTTGAGCATTTTCCAGTTGTTCCTTCTCATGAAGCAGGAGGAGGGATTTTACCCCTCAATTTAAAGTTCTGCTGTTGAGGTTGAGTCTTACAAGTGAAAAATTCATTCCTTCTAATTTTTTTATTGCCCCTTTGGAATCTACCTGTGATACCCACCTGGATTTATCCCAGAGCTTCCTTGTGGGAAGCTCACCTCTTTTTTCCTCCCTCACTTCTCATCCTTTCAGGGGGACTGAGGACGTATCCTGGAAAATTGAAGATATCCTTGAAGAGCTTGTCCAGCACCAGGAGCTGGAGTCGATACAGAGTTATTTAGAGAAGGTAAAAAGCTTAAAATAATCCAGGTTTGGCCACCAGACATGGACACAGAGCCGGGCAAATTGCTGTTAATTTGACAGCACATAAAACATGGCCAGAGGCTTCAAGAACTTCCCTAAATTATGTCAAGAACAGGCTTGTCCCTCGTGCTCTTTGGCCACTCATTTTGTGCAGAGCTGTGGAGAAATCTTCCCTCTTGGTTCTCCAGCTGCTGGAAATGATGTCACCTCTGGGCTTGTCCTCCTTTGCTGCCAGGAGGAGGCTGGGGGGCCTTTTGGGGTGTTTTCCTCCACTGATGGCAACGCTGACGTGTGGCATTGAATTTTCCCGCCTCCTGCAGGCGTTGAAGTCCTCCCTGCACCCTCTGGGCAAGCTGCTGAAGGCCCTGACAGTCGCTTTCCAGGCAACATATTCCGGGATCGGGGCCAACAGGCACCTGCTGACCATGGCACAGGAGGAGGTCAAGTACTACGCCAAGAAAATTTGGGAATTCTACCGGTGAGTCGAGCGGGTTGAGTCCTTCCCATGGGGAGGAGAACATTGGGATGGTGTTTACAGGGGATGTGCTTTAATCACAACGTGTTTTTTGGGGGGAGGTGCTTCAGAATGGTGTTAAATTAAGAGTTATTTGCAATAACTGAGGTCATGTGGACCTGGAAAACCTTTATTATGGCTATTATGTGGTTATTATATGACCCAGGGGCTTTATTGGGAATCTCACTGAGCTGTGGCAGCTCAAGGAGCTGCTGCCCATAATAACACTTCATTTAGACAAATAGGAAGCAAAAAAACCTCCCTAAGAACTGAGGGCAGCAAAGTGTGTCAGGGCACACAGCAGGGGTGTGATATCTGTGTTTGAAGGAGAAATAGAATCCCAGAATGGTTTGGGTTGGAAGGGACCTTAAAGAGGATCCAGTGCCACCCCCTGCCATGGGCAGGGCCACCTTCCACTAGCCCAGGTTGCTCTAACCTGGCCTTGGACACTTCCAGGGATCCAGGGGCAGCCACAGCTTCTCTGGACAACCTGTGCCAGGGCCTCCCCACCCTCCCAGCCAGGAATTCCTTCCCAATATCCCATCTATCTCTGCCCTCTGGCAGTTTGAAGCCACTCCCTGTGTCCTGTCCCTCCATCCCTTGTAAACAGTCTCTCTCCATCTTTCTTGTGGCTCCTTCAGGTCCTGGAAGGCCACAGTTATTTCCCCCCAAAGCTTCTCCTCTCCAGGCTGAACAATCCCAGCTCTCCCAGCCTTTCCTCCCAGCAGAGCTGCTCCAGCCCTCGGATCATGCTGGTGCCTCCCTGGACTCTCTCAGGCAGCTCTGCAAGGAGGGTCTCACCTGAATTCCCCCCTCCCCAGCTGTGGGGTCATCCCAGGACACCACTGGCTTTCCAGGCTGCCAGAGCACATGGATGGGGCATGTCCAGCCCTTTTTCCACCAACAGCTTAAGCTCAGCAAGGCCCAACCCAGCAGGAGTTTAGGACGTGCAGCGTAAGCACGACATTGAGCTCGGCCTATGTGGGCAGAGATTACTCAACCATGTGGGTAATTAAGGCCTGTGGATCAGAATTAAGGCCTGGATCAAAGGCATCACTGGGATCCTGTTGCTCTTTGATTATCTTTTAGCAGAGCTGGGCCTGGGGCTGCACTCGGGGTGGTGTCTCCTTAAAAAATGAGAGGCTGGATTAAAGCTTTGGTGTTCTCAGTGGAGCCTCTGAGGGAATGTGAATGGAGGGAAACACTTTTTTACTGGAACAGGTTCCACAGAGAGGTTGAATCTCTATCCACAAAGATGTACAAAAGCTGTCTAGACACGGTCCTGAGCAACTGGCTTTAGGTGAACAGCTTGAGCAGAAGGTCGGCAAGATGACACCAAGCTGGGGGGGAGTGTGGATCAGCTGGAGGGCAGGAGGGCTCTGCAGAGGGACCTGGGCAGGTTGGATCCAGGGGCTGATTCCAAGGGGATGAGGTTCAAGCAGGCCAAGGGCCGGGTCCTGCCCTTTGGCCACAACAACCCCCGGCAGCTCCAGGCTGGGCCAGAGGGGCTGGAGAGCAGCCAGGCAGGAAGGGAGCTGGGAGTGGGGATGGCCAGGGAGCTGAACAGGAGCCCGAGTGTGCCCAGGGGGACAAGAGGGCCAATGGATCCTGGCCTGGCTCAGGAACAGGGTGGCCAACAGGGCCAGGGAAGGGATTCTGCCCCTGGACTCAGCGCTGGGGAGGCCACCCCTGGAGTGCTGTGTCCAGTTCTGGGCCCTGAGCTCAGGAAGGACATGGAGGGGCTGGAGCAGGGCCAGGGAAGAGCAACAAGGCTGGGGAAGGGACTGGAGCACAAGTGCTGTGAGGAGAGGCTGAGGGAGCTGGGGGGGCTCAGCCTGGAGAAGAGGAGGCTCAGGGGAGACCTCCTCACTCTCTGCAACTCCCTGCCAGGAGGGGGGAGCCAGGGGGGGGTTGGTCTCTTTTCCCAGGCAACCATCAGCAGGACAAGAGGGCTGGGTCTGCAGCTGTGCCAGGGGAGGGTTAGGTTGGAGATTAGGAAGAATTTCTTTGCAGAGAGGGTGCTCAGCCATTGGAATGGGCTGCCCAGGGAGGGGGTGGATTCTCCGTCCCTGGAGGTGTTTAAGGACAGACTGGATGTGGCATCAGTGCCATGGGCTGGGAACCACGGCGGGGTTGGATCAAGGGTTGGACTTGATGATCTCGGAGGTCCCTTCCAACCCAGCTGATTCTGGGATTCTGTGAATAATCAGGAATGCTGGTGAAGCTGATAGGTCTGTGGTGCCTGGGGAGGCAGAAGCTCCTTGGAATCGCTGTGAGGTCAAGGAGGGGATATCACAGACTCAGCAGCTTCACCTACTGGAAAACAGCCCTGAGCTGAAGGAGGGCAGGGTTAGGTGGGATATTAGGAAGAAATTCCATCCCTGGAAGCGTCCAAGGCCGAGCTGGAGCCACCTGGGACAGTGGAAGGTGTCCCTGCCCGTGGCAGGGGGTGGAAGATGATCCTTCAAATCCCTCCCAACCCAAACCCGTTCCGTGGTTTTATGATTCCATAAAAAGGCAAAAGCTGGTGTTGCCAGTGGGAAATTAGAACTTAATTAGAACCAAATTGGACCCAAGCATGGCTTAGGGTTTTAAGTAGTTTAGGGGTTTTTTTAGTTTCCAAGCATGTCTTAGACAACCATTTCCAAGTGAGACCAATTTCTTCCAAGGAAAAGCAGCTGAAATATTCCATTTGTACTTTTTATGCAGAATAATTCCATGACCTGCACAATGCTGTGGATTGCCTTTTTCTTTCGGAATCATCCACTTCTCTGGGATAAAATTTCAGGAAAAAAATGCATTTTTTGTTTCTGGCAACTATTTCCATGGAGGGAATTTTAAAATAACTGTTGTAGATGTGGCCCCTGGGGACACGGGTTAGGGATGGGCTTGGCACTGCTGGGCTCAGGGTTAGACTTGGAGATCTTAGAGGGCTTTTCCAACCTAAATGATCCTAATTCACTGCAGGTTCCCCAGCCTAGGCTTGCAGGTTATTTTTGGTTCTCCTCATGGATGAGAGTTGATCCTGGGGCAATATCCATGCCCAGAGGTTGAGCAGCCCAAGGGTGTGACATTTCCAGGGTTTCAATCCCAATTAATTATTGCACCGTGGGGGGGAAGGGAACTTCCACCCTGGGAAGAGCAATTCCACCAAGTTCCTGGGGTTTAATCAGTGACATGAGTGATGTCTGTGCTTCACTCAGAGCTCCCAGGAGCAGCCCCCTGTCACCTCTGGCAGCATCCAACCCAAAATCCAGGCCAGGAAGGTTTTTCTGCCCTTGGCTTTCTTCTCCCTCCTTCCTGGGCTGTGTCTGCTGAGCTGAGGGGGGCACAGGCAGCCAAACTCAGTTTCCACCTCTCTCCATAAACAGGAGGAACATCCCCCCTGGACACTGCAATACTCAGAATAACAACTTTACCAGCTTGAAGCCTGTTTGTTTGTGTTTTTTTTGTTTGTGATGAAAGAAACCACAGCCTGTAATTTAAATTAATTATTTAATTAATTTTTACATTTAAATTTAATAATTTTAAAATTATTAAAAATATTAATTTTTATTATTCCTGCTCTGCAGACACACATCCCATTTTGAGCTCCTGGAGAGGAAGGAGGAGTGGGAAAGGCCTGACTGTTGTGCAGATCAGCTGCTCCAAAGGCAGCAGTTTGGATGGGCAGCAGTGCCAGTGCCAGCACATCCCTTTTCCGGGCACTTCTGTAGCCCTGCACTTCCATTTAAGAAACATTCCAGCCCAGTTTGTCCTCCCAGAACTCTTCAAACCCTTCAGAATGCAGGCTTGGTTTCTTTTAAAGCTATTTATCCAGCTCCTACCATTAAGCTGAGGGTAAGATCCATGTTTTCAGCTTGGAAAATCTCCATCAGCTTCATTACCCAGGGCACTTTTCCCCCTGGAGGAACGTAAAGCCAAGCCCAGCTTTGGGGAAATGTTGGTTCCTCAGCTCTTTTGGGATCTCCCTGTGCACTCTGTTCATGGCTCACTCATCTCTCCCCCCTGGGTGGGTTTCTCCCTGCAAAAACTTTGTTTAAGCTCGCCTCAAAAGTGGCTTTTCATTAATTAAAACCTGTAATTACATCAAACACTTTGAACAAGAAGTTCCTCCGAGGGCTCCCTCCCGCAGCTCTCCCTCCACCCCGGGGTGTTTTCAGGGGTTTTGGGTCTAAGCCCTGGCTTCTCACTTGATTTCAGGACCTCCAGGGTGGTTATTTGTGACAATATCATGTCAGCCTTTCTTGATTCCCATATTTTTATTTTACCAACCCTGCCTTTTGATTTATTTAAACGAGAGAGGAACCACCAGGACTCCACGTGGCTTTTCCTGGGTCACCCTTCGGGGGCGGATCTGGACTCCCACCGTGGGTTTTCACATTACCTTGTAGTTCTTCTCTCCACCCCCTGCTTTTTTCACTTGTACAAAGCAATAAAATACGAATTCCAAACACACTTTGTGGCCTCAGCTGCTGGTTTTTCCTCCCAACCTGCTCCACGAGCTCGGGGGAAGGTGCAGCTCCCACCCACGGGCACCCACTCACCCGTCCCCTCTACACCCTATTAACCAGGGCCAGGTGCTGGGAGATCTCCCAGGGCACCCAGATCTGGGCACATATCAGAAGATCAGGAACAAATTCCTCACCTCCACGAACTCCCAGGGTTTCAACCCCCCCTGGGGTCAGTTTGGCTCCATGTCCAGGGCAGTGATCCCGATCCCGGGGCAGCGATCCCGATCCCGGGGCAACGATCCCGATCCCAGGGCAGCCATCGAGTAGGAATTGCACAGTTTTCCCCCCTGCAGCCCCAGCAGCACCTGCCTGAGGGGACCCCTGGCTTTGTGACCCCCCAAAATGACAAGGAACTGCTGGAATGAGTCTGGAGAAGGACACGGAGTTGATCCCAGGGCTCTGCTACGAGAGAGCTGGGGGGGTTCACCTGGAGAAGAGAAGCTCCAGGGAGACCTCAGAGCCCCTTCCAGGGCCTAAAGGGGCTCCAGAAGAGCTGGAGAGGGACTGGGGACAAGGGCTGGAGGGACAGGACACAGGGAGTGGATTCCCACTGCCAGAGGGCAGGGATAGATGGGATATTGGGAAGGAATTCCTGGCTGGGAGGGTGGGGAGGCCCTGGCCCAGGTTGCCCAGAGAAGCTGTGGCTGCCCCTGGATCCCTGGAAGTGTCCACACTGGGCTGACATCTTTGACTTCAGGTAAAGTCAGAAACAGAATCCAGTGCCCAAGGAGTGCCCAGAAATGTGGGATTCATTCACTTGCTCCTCATCTTTGCCATGGACCAAAGGCCACCAACAAACTGTCCATCAAGCAGAGCTCATGTTTCCTGATCTCCTGCTTGTTGGGGAGGTTGAAGAATTTTAAACCCCTTAAGCAAGTCTTGCATTTTCTTTGGCCCAAATTTTAAAAGTCTTTTACTCAGGAGACATAAAAGAGCCAAGGAGACTCAGAGGGTTATTTTTCTCCAGTTGGCCTCTTCTCCCAGGTGACAAGGGACAGGAGGAGAGGGAACGGCCTCCAGCTGTGCCAGGGGAGGCTCAGGTTGGACAGGAGGAGGAATTTCCTGCTGGAAAGGGTGGTGAGGCCTTGGCAGGGGCTGCCCAGGGAGGTTTGGAGTGCCCAGCCCTGGAGGTGTCCCAGGAAGGCCTGGCCGTGGCACTCAGTGCTCTGGGCTGGGGGACAAGGTGGGCATGGGGCACAGGGGGGATCCATGGGCTGGGAGGGCTTTTCCAACCTCTGGGATCCTGGGATTACACAGGAATAACATTTTGAATTTACACCCTGCATTGTTACAGCGACGTGATGGGAACACACCCAGAGTTTGAGCAAAACCAGAGCCCAGGGGAGCAGCTTCTCCCCTGGGGGTGTTTGAGAGGTTCTGCTTTGTCCAGCTGCAGATTAACCTGGAAGTTGTGTGGGACAAAACCCCACCACTAAAACATTTATGAATAGCAGCAGAAAGGAGGACAGAAAGGTTCTGTGCTGCACTTCTTGGAGGGGAAATTTAGTCCTCGTGCCTTGGGGGAAAGAAGCTCCAGGGATCCAGGGGCAGCCACAGCTTCTCTGGGCAACCTGGGCCAGGGCCTCCCCATCCTCCCAGCCAGGAATTCCTTCCCAATATCCCATCTATCCCTGCCCTCTGGCAGTTTGAAGCCATTCCCCCTTGTCCTGCCCCTCCATCCCTTGGAAATAGTCTCTCTCCATCCTTCTTGGAGCTCCTTCATGTCCTGGAATGGAGACCAACATGCCCAAGCAGTGACTCCAAGTGGTTTATACCCAAGAAACCAGGATGTGCCCAAATTGAGGGCTCATCCTTTGCCTTCAATGCAGAACCTCCCCTCTCTTCTCACCACCCTGGAGAGCTCCAAGCTCTTATTTCCCATCTCATGGAGAACCTGCAGCACGTGGCTCTTCATTGTACCCCCCAAAACCCCTCAGAGCTGCAGGGACAGGAGGTCAAACCCCTGGGATTCAAGAGCCCAGCTGGAGTGTGTGAGTTTAAAGTGAGTTCCCCCATCTCACTTTATAATTATCAGCGTTATCTTGATTTGCAGCTGGCTGGGTCAGACCTGCTAAACCTGGAAACATGGCCAGAGACAAGCAGGAGGAAACAGATAAAAATAGAAGATAGGGGCAATCAGGAGCAGGCAGAACATTCTTTTACAGCTGATAACTGGTGTTAGCTCACATAATACTGCTCTGGCATCCTGTTTCATTTTTACACGTCGTTATCACCAGCCCAAACTCCCTCCCTAATCTCCCAATCCACCTCCAGGGAGCCTTTCCCAGGAACCTGCTCCAGGCCGGGCAGAGGAGGCTGGGGGAGGTCAGGGGATGTGGGAGGGAGCCATCCAGAGGGAATCTCAGTGGGAATCTCATGAGGTTTAACAAGTGCTGGTGCTGCACCAGGGTGGGGGCAGCCCCTGGGATCCATCCAGGCTGGGGATGAAGAGATGGAGAAGGACTTGGGGGTGCTGGTGCCACCCTCACAGCCAAGAATTCCTTCCCAATATCCCATCTAACCCTGCCCTCTGGCACTGGGAAGCCATTCCCCTTGTCCTGTCCCTCCAGCCCTTGGAAATAGTCTCTCTCCATCTTTCTTGGAGCTCCTTCAGGCCCTGCAAGGCCACAATCAGGTCACCCCAAAGCTTCTCCTCTCCAGGCTGAACAATCCCAGCTCTCCCAGCTTTTCCTGACATCCAGTAAATGGATTCTCAGTAAGGGACACTCCTGATTTTGTCTCCAGGTGCACTTTTTATACTGTCACACAAGAAAAGCTCCTTATCCCAGCTCTGAGCATCCACCCTGATTTGAAGTGTCCAAGGCCAGGTTGGACGGGGCTTGGAGCAACCTGGGCTAGGGGAAAGTGTCCCTGCCCATGGCAGGGGGTGGAATGGGATGATCTTTAAGGTCCCTCCCATCCCAAACAGTTCCATGAATCCATGATTTAACCCTGAGGACCAGGGATTGATCCAGAGCTGGGATGTGGAAGGCAATGCTGGCCCAGCCCCACCAGCACTGCCTCCCTCACTTCAGTGCTCATCCTTCTCCAGTTTTTCCCCCCAAACCACTCCCTCTGGCCCTCAGTCCCCCCTCCAGGTGAGATCAGCCTGGATCCCACCCCTCCTTCCCAAAGCCTGAGCTCCCATTTCCTCTTTCCTTGCAGCCTCCAGCTCGGAGTGGCAGCACAACCTGCCAGAGGATCCCTCGATCCAGCAGCTGTTCTGCTTCATTTCCCTGCACACCAACCTCAAACTCGGGCTCTTTACTCAACCCCGAGGCAGCAGCAGCTTTAGGAACCCCCAATCCCGTGGGAACTTTTGTCCTGGTGGCGATTCCTCAAGGATTTATCATCAGCTTCCCACTTCCCAAAGCAAAACACAGCTGGGACAAGAGTGCAAACAGCCACCTCCCCCCAGCCCTGCCCCTGCAGGGAGGATCCTGCCCGGGGCTGCTGGAGCAGAGCTCACTCCACAGGGGCCTCTGGAACCAGAGCTCACTCCACAGCAGAGCTCACTCCACAGGGGCCTCTGGAACCAGAGCTCACTCCACAGGGGCCTCTGGAACCAGAGCTCACTCCACAGGGGCCTCTGGATCTGAGGATCCCAGGGCTGGATCGGAGCTGGAGGGATTAAACACCAAAGTCTGATTTTTTTCGCCTTGATTTGCAAGAGCTGTGATGCAAGAATGGACAAAGCAGCACCTTCACCAGCCTGGCACCCTCTGGGGTTGACACCTAAAATCAGCTCCCTGCTGTGCTTCTATTTATTTCTTCCTCTCAAAAAAACCCCACAAACAAACCAAAACCAAAACCAACCAACCAAACAAACAAAAACCCAAAAAAAAACCAAAAAGAAAAACCAGAAAGAAAAACCAAAAAACCCCCCAAAAAAACCAAAAAAAAACCCCAAACAAAACCCCAAAACAAACAAAAACCCAAACCAAACAAAACAAACAAACAAACAAAAACCCCAAAAATATAACAGAAAAGGACAAAAAACCCCAAACAAAACAACCAAAGAAAAAAAACAAATCGAACAAATAAACAAACAAAAAAACCCCAAAACAAAACAAAAAAAGGACAAAAAACCAAACAAAACAACCAAACAAAAAACCCAAACCGAACAAATAAACGAACAAAAAAAACCCAAAACAAAACAAAAAAGGACAAAAAAACCCCAAAAAAACCAAACAAAAAACAAACAGACAAACAAAAAACCAAACCAACCCCCCAAAAAAACCAAAAACTAAAAAAAGAAAACAAACAAACAAAAAGCAAACAAAAAAACCCAAAACAAAACAAAAAAGGACAAAAAAACCCCAAACAAAACAACCAAACAAAAAAACCAAACCGAACAAATAAACAAACAAAAAAACCCCAAAACAAACAAAAAAAGGACAAAAAACCCCCCCAAAAAACCCAAACAAAAACCAACCAACCAACCAAAAAACCAAACCAACCCCCCCCCAAAAAAAAACCAAAACCCAAAAAAAAGAAAACAAACAAACAAACAAAAACAAACAAAAAAACCAAACAAAAGATCTCTGTCCATCCAAGTCTTTCCATCCAAATCCCGCTCTTGAGAAAAGGATTGTAATGGAATAAAATGCAATTTGAATAAAAGGAAGAAGATGGGAAGCACACTCTGGTTCAAGCAGCATTTGGGCAACGCTCCAGGGCCGGGGGGGGATTGTTGGGGTGTCCTGGGCAGGGCCAGGAGTTGGACTGGATGAGCCTTGGGGGTCCCTCCCAGCTCGGGATATTCTGTGGTTTGATGCCAATCCAAATTCCCAGCAGTGCTGGATAACCCCCTGCAGAACAAGGCAATAGAAACAGGGGCTTTTTTTTTTACAAGAAATCATTTAACCCCCCATGTGCACACTGAACGGTCTCTTCCCGGATTTCTCTCCTGGATTTGCTCCTTATTTCTTCTCCCAGAAGTCACTGAAATGCAGAAATCACCGGGGCGGACACCCCAGCTCAGCTTTCTGACCTATTTTTCTCCCATTTCCCACATCATTCCAGGGGAACACGACCGTGTCCATAACCCTGGGACACGTTCAGGAGGGAAGAGGAAAGATGTCCAGAGTGCAGGGAGGAAGGAAGGAATCACAGAATCACAGAATGGTTTGGGGTGGGACATTAAAGATCATCCAGTTCCACCCCCTGCCATGGACAGGGACACTGTGGAAAACCCCCTGGATACACCTGGGTAGGAGCAGAGGTGGAAGGTGTCCCTGCCCGTGGCAGGGGGTGGCACTGGATGGGCTTTAAGGTCCCTTCCCACCCAAACCATTCCATGATTCTGTGACTCCTCCTTTCCTCCCTTCAGGCACTTCTCCTCTTCCCTCCCGAACTTCCCTGAGTGGGAACCATCCCAGGAAATGCCTCACCTGCATCCAGGTCCTTCCTCTTTATTTATCCACAGGCAATTCTGGGGGAATTTTGCAGAGAATTAAGTCACCTGTGACATTTTGGAAAGGGAGAAAAGAGCTGTCACCACGTCATCAGACGCATTTGTGGGGTTATCCCACAAATTTAATGGGATTTATTCCATTAAAGTTCAAGGAGGAGGAGGCCACACCTCCTGCAGGGACCAGCCCCGTGTGTCCCAGTTGGTGACCAGTTGCACCAGTTGGTGACCAGTTAAACCCCAGTGCAGGTGGCTCTGAATAACTCATTTTACCTGGAAATCTCCAGGGAAGGGGGAAGAGAAAACAGGGAATCACAGAGGCAGGGACAACACAGGACAACCTGTCAGTTGTGTGCCCATCCCCAGATGCCTCCCTGCAGTGGTCCTGCCCAAATATTCCTGCTCTGGCCACACCTCCTTCTTCCATTTTTGGGACTTCCTGGGCAGATCCCAGAGGGTGTTCCCAGCTGTTCAGCCAACAGATTTAGGAATGAGATGGGCTTTAAGGTCCCTGCCAACCCAGGTGTGGGATTTTAATATGATTTGATGAGCTCGGGGTTGGTGTCTGAGGAGCTCATGGTGCAGCAACCACAACTCCCTGCCTTCCTTTTCCACCTCCTCTGCTCCTGCCTGGCGTGAACCACGGCAGGGAAAAAGTCTTTGTGAAGTTCCAGGTGGACACCTTCCACCTCTGCTCCTGCCCAAGCCTATCCAGGGGGTTTTCCACAGTGTCCCTGTCCATGGCAGGGGGTGGAACTGGATGATCTTTAATGTCCCAACCCAAACAATTCTGTGATTCTGTGATTCCTTCCTTCCTCCCTGCACTCTGGACATCTTTCCTCTTCCCTCCTGAACGTGTCCCAGGGTGGCCATGGCCGTGTTCCCCTGGAATGATGTGTCCCCACAGACGCTCCCAAGTCTCCAGGGCTCAGTTTTCCTCCTCCCGCCGCAGGCTCGGCTCATCCCAACGTGATGTTGTGTCTCCTCCTCAATGTGATGTTGTGTCTCCTCGGTGTGTAGCCCGTGGTGGAAACAGGATGTGAAGCACAGGATGGGAGTGGCAGCAGCTTTTGTGGCTGGCCTGGAGGTGACACTGCTCGGGTGGCGTCCCCGTGGGCCTGGGCGGGAGCCAGAAACGTGAACGCGGAACCACCAGAAACGCGGAGTTTTATTTTTGTTTGGTCGCTCCCCGGGTGCAATTAAAGGGCAACAACCAGAATTTTACTGGCAGGGGGTGAGTCACCAGTGGCAAAACGTGGCTCTGGGCCAAGCAGCTCCCGAAGCAGCTTCGCCTGCACGTGGGATGAGTCAAGGGCTGAGGAGGATGAGGCACAGCAGGTTCCACACTGGAGCATTGGGAAAGCTGAAGGCGCTGAGGAGGATCGGTTAAATTTCCAGGGAAATGCTGGAAAAGCTAGGAAAAAAGGCAAGGAAGAAACAAAGAGCCTAAAGTGAACTGCCTGGGGCTTTTATGAGCAGGATCACTCGTTCTACAATATCCAATAATACAATTTTTTGCCGCCTGACTCTGCGTATCCCAGAAGGAAAAAGCTCTTTTCTTCTGTGTGATGTGCGAGGAGCTGTTCAGAGTTTTTCCTTATTGCTGAGGGGGAATATTGGGAATACCTAAAAGTCCTGTAGGAAAATCCAGTTAGGAAGGAGTGAGCCATGTGGCTGCAGAGAGCCCTGAGCAGAGGTGCCAGCACCAAGCTGCTCCCAGGGCACCATCAGGGCTGGAAGAGCGTTTCCCAGAAATACTCAGGGATTCAGAGGAGCTTTTTCTCACACCTACACTCGAGCAGGAGGGGGAGAAACAGGTCACCACACAACCAGGATTAGCCCAAGGCCTGTTGTTGCAACAGCAAAATGAAAGCTCTGGCTCATTCTCAGCCACAGAAACTTGGGCAATGCCATCCAGGACTTGGGCTGACCTGCACTGGGAGCAGGCATGGAATCATGGAATCACACAATGGATTGGGTTGGGAGGGACCTTAAAACCCACCCAGTGCCACTCCCTGCCATGGGCAGGGACACCTTCCACTAGCCCAGGTTGCTCCAAGCCCTGTCCAAGCTGGCCTTGGACACTTCCAGGGCTCCAGGGGCAGCCACAGCTTCTCTGGGAATTCTATCCCAGCCCCTCCCCACCCTCACAGCCAACAGTTCCTTCCCAATATCCCATCTAACTCTGCTCTCTGTCAGTCTGAAGCCATTCCCCCTTGTCCTGTCCCTCCATCCCTTGGAAATAGTCCTTCTCCATCTTTTTTGTAGGCTCCCTTCAGGGCCTGTGTCCCTCCTCAGCCTCTCCTGGCAAGCCAAGATGACGGAGCCACCACTGACCCTTGGAGAAGGACCCTCAGAAGACTCCCCTGCCCAACCAGGGGCCTGGGAACGGGTTTTCTGTACAAAACATCTCAGTACTCTGACAAATCTTCCCCAGCAATTCTTGAATTCTCTGCAGCCTCAACATATTCCCTTGCAAGTGCCCAAGGCCAGGTTGGAGCAGCCTGGGCTGGTGGGAGGTGTCCCTGCCCATGGCCAGGGGGTGGCACTGGATGGGCTTTGAGGTCTCTCCCAACACAAACCAGTCTGGGATTCAGTGATTCCCTATTTCCCCTCCTGCCAGGGCCTGACCCAGATGTTTTTGGAGGTGGTCACGGGGTGAAGGTGCAGGCTGAGGTGCCCAGTCCCCTCTGTCCCCTCGGCGGGGACGCGCCGTGGCCGCTCCGGCATCCAGACATTCCTCCATCCCCGCCCAACAGGAAATATCACTTGGAGCCAGGAGCCACCTCGTACCTCCCCGGGGGTGAGAGCGTGGAAAACAAGCCCTCCCACCGCAGAGGAAAGTGTGCCTGGGAAATGCTTCCAGGCTGGAGCTCATCCGGGCCTGTCCTGGCCGCGAATCCTGGCTCCTTCCAACCCATGGGATTCCAAAGGCATGTCTGGCTGTCTTGGTCATGTCCCACACGTGCTTCCAGGTTGTCCTGGAAGAGAGGAAGCACAGAGATTAATTTCCACTGGCTCCTAAACTCCACCCAGGGCTTTGGTTCTCCCTGGGGAGTTGGCAGCGCTCCAGGATCCCATTTTTGTGCAGGAATAGGAGCAGTGTGGATTGTTCCCTTCTGTGATCTCTGTTAAAAAATGAAATGTCAGTAAGAAGGGAAGCAGACCCTCAGCTGACGAGCCCTGTCCTATCTCCCAGGAAGCTGCTGGAAACTTCCCAGCTTATTCTGGGGTCTTCACTGAAAGTCTCTCAGGTTTATTTCTTCTGACCCCGAGTTACGTTCATGCTCCAAACCCATTCCCTCATCCTTCATTCCCGTTTGAAAGCCAAGTGCCACCTGGCCCTGGCACAGGCTCCCAGGGCTGGGGGTGGAGGAAGAAGGTTGACACAGTTCTGCACGTGCTGAAGTTCCTGGTGTCCCTTGGTTCTGGCTCCATCCACGCTCCAACAGGATCCCACTCCCATAATTCCCTCCCTCCCACCCACCTGGACGTCTCACACCACCCCAGCTCCTCCGTTCTCATTGCTGGGAAGCTTCCTCTGGATGATGTGGGATCCTGCCTTGGTAGGGACAAGGAGGAATCCTACCCCTTTTTTTCCCAGGGATGACTGAGGGGGAGTCCATCCCACGGCACTTTTCCTGGTGTCCTTAGAGGCTGACACTAATCACAGTCATTAGCAATCAAGCTCCTCTCCAGGGCATGTTGTGCTGAGAGATGGACTCAGCACCATCCAGGGCCGTGTGTCTCTCCACAATAAATCATGGAAGCTCCCACAGAGTCCCTGGCAGCGGAACAAATCCCACGGATTTGGTGTTTGCTGGAGGCTGTGTCACTGTGCAGGTCCATCCCCCCCAGGGGTTTGTTATCAGTGGCGATGCTTCTGCATTTCCCTTTGGTTTCCAAGAAAGAGGAACCAGCAAATCTAGGGAAGAGGAATGAAACTCTCACTTCAGAAAGGACATGGAGGGGATGGAGCGTGTCCAGAGAAGGGAGCGGAGCTGGGGAAGGGTCTGGAGAACATGTCCTGTGAGGAGCAGCTGAGGGAGCTGGGGGGGTTTATCTGGAGAAGAGGAGGCTCAGGGGGGACCTCATTGCTCTCCCCAACTCCCTGACAGGAGGGTTGAGAGGAGAAGAAATGGCCTCAAACTGCACCAGGGCAGGTTCAGATTAGGGATTACAAATAATTTTTCCCTGCAGGAGTGGTCAGGCCTTGGAATAAGTGTCCCAGGGAGGTGGTGGAGTCCCTGTGTCTGGGAGTGTTCCAGAGGTGTCTGGATGTGGCCCTTGGGGACATGGATTAGGGGTGATTGTGGTGGTGGTGGGAGTGGATGAACCTGCAGGTCTCTCCCAACCTTGCTGATCCTGGGATTCGGTGAAACCCGGTGTGTTTTCCCTCTCCAGCTCCCGCTCAGTTAAGGTGTGAGGACCGGGACAAAAAGGACCAGCTGAGACTCACCCGGCCCTGACCCCGCTCTGAAACTGGGCACCAGCAGCTCTGGGATGATGGTGGGGCTGAGCTGAGGAGCCCAGCAGAGCAAACCCCCCCAGCTGTGCTGCAGGGCCACCCTGACCCCGCTGTGCCTCTCCCAGCCCCTCCGGCAGCTCCGCCCGGCTCTGGCTGTGCCCATCCCGGCAGGAATCTGTCTGTGCCCCAGGCAAGACCAGCCAGACAGGCCTGCTGGCATTTCGGGCTCTCCACTGGCTTTGGCTCTTAAAAGGGTGGTGGTTTAAACCAAGAGGTTTAAACCTCTTGGTTGAAACCTCTTGGTTAAAGCCACGTTTTGCTCCAAGAGCCAGGGTTTAGCTGGAAAACAGCTCCATCCTTCTGGGTTATACAGGAATGTGGGAAGGCACACAGGGAGTTTCCCAGACCTCTCTTTCCCCCCTCCTTTCTCTCTGGGAGCCCTCAGGTCTCCTTCCCTCCAACCAGTAGCTCCCTGCTTCTGGTTTTCCTCCCCTTTCTGCATTTGTTGGCCAAAGGTGGGGCTCCCTAAGGAGCTGCCGAGACTTTTTGAGCTCTGGGTCTTATCCAGGGATTAGACACGTGAAAAAAAGGAGCAGCTGGAATCCAGTCCCACAGCAAGATTTATGGATCTGTCCGAGAATGGATTAACAGCAAGAGCTGCTGCTGCTTCACCCGTGGGACCCTGGGCTTGGATAGTCCTCCCTCCTGCTTCCCAGGGCAGGAAAAGCAACTGGATTTAAGCTGAGCTCTCCCCCTCCCTCAGCTGCTTTCAGCTGTTCTGGTTGCAGGAAGGAACCTCCTGCCAGCGACTGTCTGGGGCTCCAAGTCTGACTGAAATCAGGGATGTTGCAAGACGTGGCTGGTGTTGTGTTGATCCCAAAAGGGGATTTGGCTGGGAAGGGGTGGAACTCCTGCTGTTTTGCCATGGAGAGGGTGTATGAATGGCACCAAACACCCATGCCCAGCTGGCAGAACAGGATAGAAGAGGTTGGGGCAGGAAGGTGAGAGATGAAAGATAGGGAGGTTGCCTCACCCAGCATCCTCTTTCCTATTCCTGGCAACTTTCTTTCCCCATCCTTTCTCCAGAAGGGTGAAGCAGGACGGGCAGGGGTGCAGGTGTGTCCTGAGCAGGGACACATAACTCACAGACTGTTTCCTCCCAGGGACAGAGTGGGATTCTGGGGATTTTTGGGATGCCCCTATGTAGGCCAGGAGTTGGACCTGGGGGTCCCTCCCAGCTCAGGACATTCCATGATTCCTCTGGTGTGATGGAGCCAGAACACATCAAGGGACACCAGGAGACTTCTGACAGCCACTGACTTAAAAAAATCACAGATTTACCACCAATAACCAAAACTCAGCCCAGGCCCACAATCTCCTCTAACACCTCCAGCAACAAGTACCCTCCCAGAACAGCCCTGATGGTTTATTGTGTTCCCCCCATAAACCTGCCTTGATGGTTTATTTTCTTCCCCTCCAGAACAGCCTTGATGGTTTATTGTGTTCCCCCCAAAACCAGCCTTGATGGTTTATTTTCTTCCTCCCAAAAACAGCCTTGATGGTTTATTTTGTTCCCCCCAAAACCAGCCTTGATGGTTTATTTTCTTCCCCTCCAGAACAGCCTTGATGGTTTATTTTGTTCCCCCCAAAACCAGCCTTTATTGTTTATTTTCTTCCCCTCCAGAACAGCCTTGATGGTTTATTGTGTTCCCCCCAAAACCAGCCTTGAGGGTTTATTTTCTTCCCCCCAAAAACAGCCTTGATGGTTTATTTTCTTCCCTTCCAGAACAGTCTTGATGGTTTGTTTTGCTCCCTTCCAGAACAGCCTTGATGGTTTATTTTCTTCCCTCCAAAAAGAGCCTTGATGGTTTATTTTCTTCTCCCCCAAAACAGCCTTGAGGGTTTATTTTCTTCCCCTCCAGAACAGCCTTGATGGTTTATTTTCTTCCCCTCCAGAACAGCATTGATAGTTTATTTTGCTCCCTTCCAGAACAGTCTTTATTGTTTATTTTCCTTCTTTCCAGAACAACCTTGATGGTTTATTTTGCTCCCTTCCAGAACAGCCTTGATAGTTTATTTTGCTCCCTTCCAGAACAACCTTGATATTTTGTTCCCCCCAAAAAGAGCCTTGATGGTTTATTTTGTTACCCCCCAAAACAGCCTTGATGGTTTATTTTCTTCCCCCCCCCAAAACAGCCTTGATGGTTTATTTTCTTCCCTTCTAGAATAGCCTTTATTGTTTATTTTCTTCCCATCCAAAACAGCTTTGATGGTTTATTTTGCTCCCTTCCAGAACGACCTTGATGGTTTGTTTTGCTCCCTTCCAGAACAGCCTTGCTGGTTTATTTTTGCCCATTTTGACCCCACTGAGCCTTCATCGCTGTGCTCCTCATCCCCTGCTGGATACAGGAACGTGCCGTGGCCGCTCCCCCCGGGCAGGAGCCTCCCTGGTATCCTGTTACCGCATCGCCAGGACACTCCCTCGCGCACAATAATGTGCTGTGATTACTCGCCCCGGGCAACGAGGGGCGGCCCCTCCTCTCCTCCGCTCCTTAAATAGTTAAAAGCAGTGGTCAGAGGGGAGCAGAGCCACGGCAGGCAGAGCTGCTGCCCCGGGACAGAGCCAGCTCTGCAGGTGAGTGACAACATTTGGGAGATGCTGTGACACTGCCTGGGCTGTCTGGAGTTTCATCTCCACGGTGATAAGTAGGTTGAAGTTTTAATTTGAATTTTTTTTTCATTATTTTGGATGCGTTTACTAGAATTTATTTTTTTTTTCCTCCTGAAAATCAGCTCTGTTTAACGCTGAAGCTCCTAATAATTTTTATTTTCTTTTTTTTTTTTAATTACCTGTGGCTCTGTGGGTGGTTTTGTGTTCTAAGGTGTGTTTGTGTGTTTAGAGAGAGGAGAAGTTGAGGAAAACTTCCCTGTGTGCGTGGATTCGTGGCTGTTTATGGCGGTGATGGAATTAAATTTATTCCATAAATTATGGTATTTATGACAGGTGATGGAATCCTGGAATGGTTTGGCTTGGAAGGGACCCTGAAGATCACCCAGTTCCAACCCCTGCCATGGGCAGGGACACCTTCCACCAGCCCAGGTTGCTCCAAGTCCTGTCCAACCTGGCCTTGGACACTTCCAGGGATCCAGGGGCAGCCACAGCTTCTCTGGGCAACCTGGGCCTGGGCCTCCCCACCCTCCCAGCCAACAATTCCTTCCCAAATATCCCATTTATTCCTCCCCTCTGCCAGTTTGATTTATCTTTGGATGGGACACACATAGAGAGAAAATGGTCAAAATGGAAAACCAACCCCAGGCTGTGGAAAAGCAGCAGAGAGGGGACTTGGTAGGAAAGGGCCGAGTCCCATCCTGGAAAAAAAGGCTGATTTCCAACCTGTTTATGTGGCACAACGACGGGGAAAAGCGGCACCACAGATGTTTGGAGCCTGGAACGGCTCAGATGGAGCATCTCAGTGTCTTTGGGTTGACACAAAACACATCCCAGGATCTTTGTGGGGGTGACAGTGAAGATTCCTCCCAACCCCAGTGATTCCATGATCTCTCCAGCCCTGTCTGGGGCAGTGGTGGGTCACAGGGTGGACTCAGTGACTGTGGAGATCCTTCCTAACCTCAGTGATTCCATGATCTCTCCAGCCCTGTCTGTGGTGGGTCACAGGGTGGACTCAGTGACCGTGGAGATCCTTCCCAATCCCAGTGATTCCATGACCTTTCCAGCTCTGTCTGTGGTGGTGGTGGTGAGTCACAGGGTGGACTCAGTGACTGTGAGGATCCTTCCCAACCTTAGTGATTCCATGATTTTTCCAGCCCTGTCTGTGATGGGTCACAGGGTGGACTCAGTGACTGTGGAGATCCTTCTCAATCCCAGTGATTCCATGATCTTTCCAGCCCTGTCTGGTCACAGAATGGATCAGTGACCATGGAGATCCTTCCCAACCTCAGTGATTCCATGATCTCTCCAGCCCTGTCTGTGGTGGTAGTGCTGGGTCACAGGGTGGACTCAGCAACCATGGAGATCCTTCCCAACCCCAGTGATTCCATGATCTCTCCAGCACTGTCTGTGATGGGTCACAGGGTGGACTCGGTGACTGTGAGGATCCTTCCCAACCCCAGTGATTCCATGATCTCTCCAACCCTGTCTGGTCACAGAATGGATCAGTGACTGTGGAGATCCTTCCCAATCCCAGTGATTCCATGATCTCTCCAGCCCTGTCTGGGGCAGTGGTGGGCCACATGTTGGACTCAGTGACCATGAGGATCCTTCCCAACCCCAGTGATTCCATGACCTCTCCAGCCCTGTCTGGTCACAGAATGGATCAGTGACCATGGAGATCCTTCCCAACCTCAGTGATTCCATGATCTTTCCAGCCCCGTCTGTGGTGGATCACAGGTTGGACTCGGTGACCATGGAGATCCTTCCCAACCTTAGTGATTCCATGATTTTTCCAGCCCTGTCTGTGGTGGGTCACACGGTGGACTCAGTGACCGTGAGGATCCTTCCCAACCTCAGTGATTCCATGATGTCTCCAGCCCTGTCTGGTCACAGAATGGATCAGTGACCATGGAGATTCTTCCCAACCCCAGTGATTCCATGATCTCTCCAGCCCTGTCTGTGGTGGGTCACAGGGTGGACTCAGTGACCATGGAGATTCTTCCCAACCCCAGTGATTCCATGATCTCTTCAGCCCTGTCTGTGCTGGTGGTGGGGTGGACTCGGTGACCATGGAGATCTTTCCCAACCCCAGTGATTCCATGATCTCTCCAGCCCTGTCTTGGTGGGTCACAGGGTGGACTCAGTGACCATGGAGATCCTTCCCAACCCCAGTGATTCCATGCTCTCTCCAGCCCTGTCTGTGTAGGGGGTGAGCTGCCCATGGTGGGTCCCTTCCATGACCAAACCTCCCCATCCTGAGCTACCCAATCCCTCTTTTCCCTTTCCCGGGGGCCTGGAACGACCCAGGAGCAGCCACAAATCCTTCCCATGGCCGTCTCCGACGGCAGATCCTGCCCTGGACTTATTTTGGGTTTGGTTGGTGTCCCTCAGGGCGTTTAGGCCCGGCCTAAGCAGAGTTAGGCCTCTGTTAAAGGTGACGGCACCGCTGGGCCCGTCGTGCTCGTGGTGTCGTTTCCCTCAGGCCTCCCAGGATTTTCTGGGAATTGGGACCTGGTGGGTTGTTTTCCTGTTGTGTTTTGCAGGGGAGGAGAAACAAGGAAAAAATGAGGGTGTTTTCCCCTCACAAATGTTTCCTGCAGGGGCAGGATGTTGGTGTAGTGACGTGGCACGGGGCTCCAACAAAGCCACACTTGCAGAGATTTTAAGTTATCTCATAGTCATATTTTTATTTCAGTTATATTTTTATTTCAGTTATATTTTTATTTCACAGTTATATTTTTATTTCACAGTTATATTTTTATTTCACAGTTATATTTTTATTTCACAGTTATATTTTTATTTCACAGTTATATTTTTATTTCACAGTTATATTTTTATTTCACAGTTATATTTTTATTTCACAGTTATATTTTGATTCCATAGTTCTATTTTATGCATATGTTTATATTTATATGCGTATTTATATATTTACATTTAGATTTTAATTTTACCTTTATATTTTATATTTCTGTTTTATTTTATATTTATAACTACAAATATAATTGAATTTTACAAATATATTTCTGATTTATAATTATAATTTACATATATTTATATATATAATATTTATAATGTAACTTTTAATATATACTTTAATATGTACTTTAATTATAAATGAATAATGCATGTAAATTTTATAATCATAGTTTAATTTTATAGTTATATTTTAAATTTTATTTTGCTTTATATTGATATTTTATTTTATATTTATATTTCTTTATATTTATATATTTATATATTTATATATTTATATATTTATTTACTTATATATTTATATATTATTTATATGTTTATATATTATTTATATATTTATATATTATTTATATATTTATATATTTATATTTATATGTTTATATATTATTTATATATTTATATATTATTTATATATTTATATATTATTTATATATTTATATATTATTTATATATTTATATATTTATATTTATATATTTATACTGCAATTTTACATTAGGTTTTATCTTAATATTTTATATATATTTCATATTTTATATTAATTTATATTTTATATTTTATATTTATATTCATAATTTTAATATATTTATACTGCAATTTTACATTAAATTTTATTTTTATTTTATTTTTATATTTTTATTTTATATTTTATATTTCTTTTACTTGAAACTTAAATATTTACATTTTCTATTTCTAATTTAAGATATTTTAAGTGCCCATCCAACTTTCAACGAGTCTCATTGTTTTAGAGCAGAAAACACTGAATTCCTTAGAAAATGTGAGGACCTGCTCACAACACCGGGGTTTTATATTCAATTTACTCTCAGTCAACCTTTTCCAGAGCAAAACCTTCCCCTGGGCTTCAGCCAAGGCCAAATCCAGCTTTTCCCACGTTGTGCCCTCTGGAAGGGGAACCCCAGGACAGCTCTCCTGTCTCAGGAGGGTGGTGGCCACTGAGTTCTGGTGACACAAGTGGCTGGAGAAGGACTATTTCCAAGGGCTGGAGGGACAGGACACAGGGAATGGCTTCCCAGTGCCAGAGGGCAGGGAGAGATGGGATATTGGGAAGGAATTCTTCCCTACGAGGGTGGGGAGGGACTGGAATGGAATTCCCAGAGAAGCTGTGGCTGCCCCTGGATCCCTGGATGTGTCCAAGGCCAGGTTGGAGCAACCTGGGCTGGTGGAAGGTGTCCCTGGCCACGGCAGGGGGAGTGGAATGAGACCATCTTTACGTTCCCTCCCATCCCAAAGAATTCCATGACTTTCTGTAGCCAGACTGGGCTGGGGCAGAGGGAAGAGGAGCTTTGTAACCCATGGGCAGCTTACTTGGAATCAGGAAGGAATTTTGCCTCTCTGTTTTTGTTATATAGACACAAAAAAAGAACCCTGGTTGGCTGAAAGCTCTGCTCCACCTGCCCCGTGTGATCCCACACTGCTGGAATTCCTTATATTCCTTATATTCCCCTGGGACATGTCCAGCTCCCGTGGTGTGGTTGTAAATCTCCACAATCCTCCAGGGCTGGATCCCACATCAACTCCCCACTTGGCTATTAATAGATTCCAGGCAGAGCAGTCACGAGCCAGGCAGGGTATAAACACACCCATTAGCAGGTTGGTGGCTGCAAGGAGGAGGAAACCTAACCAGGAATAGCCAACCTTAATCACCCAGGATGTTCAGGCCATTCCAGACACTCCAGTGGTGGGGTGATGGTCTCATCCCAGCCGGAGCAGGGAGGAAATGCCTGACTTCCCTGAGTCAGGGGGAGTGAACATCCCAGTGGGAGGCACGAGGAGGGAAGATCAGACACCTCCTGCCAGCCAGGGATGCCAGCTGGCCTGAGCTGGGGGTCAGGGCACTCTGTTTTCCCGGGATAACCCAACCAAACATCCCAGGGGTGACTGGCAGGAAGAGCTGCGCCGAGGGAGCTTTTCTGGAGTCTCCACCAGAATCTTTGCAGAGCTTTTTGTTCTGTTATTCACATTTAGCTCCTTAAATGGGCTCTGGGATGAGATGGAAGGGAGAGGTCAAAGCCTCAGGTGTTGTAAAACCACCAGAGCTCCGCTTGCAGTTCCTGAGGTTGCAGCCCTGGGTTGTGCAGACCCTTTGGAATGGTTTGGGTTGGAAGGGACACCTTGAAGACCATCCTGTCCCACCCCCTGCCATGGGTAGGGACACCTTCCACTAGCCCAGATTGCTCCAAACCTGGCCTTGGAGACTTCCAGGATTGAGGAGTCCACAACCTCTCTGGGAATCCTGTGCCAGGGCCTCCCCACCAGGGAAGGGAAATGACTTTAAATTAGCAGAAGTTGCACATTTGGGATGAAACTCGTGGCTTGTATTTACAACTGGGCAAGATCTCCTGAGCAGATTTGAACGAGTCTTTTCTCAGATTATCACATCCTTCCCAAAGAAGGGGATTTCTGAGAGCCAAAAATTATATCTGGGTTTCTATCAGAGTCGGAAAATTGTCGCTGCCAGAAGAAAAAGCTTATTTTGCGATGTGGGATTGGGAGATGGAGTCGCATTTTTTTATCTGGAGATTCCTCAGAATGGAAGGATTTTGTGGTTTGTTTAGAGACAATGATTTGCCCAGAGAAGCTGTGGCTGCCCCTGGATCCCTGCAAGTGTCCAAGGCCAGGTTGGATAAACTTGGAGCAACCTGGGATAGGGGAAGGTGTCCCTGCCCATGGCAGGGGTGGCACTGGATGGGCTTTGGGGTCCCTCCCAACCCAAACCATCCTGTGATTTTATGATAATCCCAGTATTTCCTCTGCCCTTAAAGGTGTTACTGTTGGAGTTATACTGGTGTCTAAGAACGAGCCATGCTGTTTCCACTGAGATGTTCCCTGGAATTGGCAGTGTTACTCCTGTGCCCAGCAGAACAAAGCCAGCCTGGGGGAGGCCGTGCATGTCCAAGCACGTCTTCCATGCAGAGAGCTCTTGATTCCCAGAATTCCTGCACTAACTTGCCACTCCTTCACTGTGGCTCCATGCAGGCAAGACATTCAGCTAGAGGATAAAACCACGGAATATCCTGAGTGGGAGGGACCCACAGGGATCGTCCAAGGATGCCCAGGACACCCCAGCACTCCCCCCCTGTCCCTCAGAGCGTTGTCCAAACCCTCCTGGAGCTCTGGCAGCCTTGGGGCCGTGCCCACTGCCCTGGGGAGCCTGGGCAGTGCCCACCACCCTCTGGGGGAAGAACCTTGTCCTGAGATCCATCCTGAGTCCCAGCTCCAGCCCTTCCCTGGGTCCTGTCCCTGCTCCCAGTGAGCAGAGGTCAGAGCTGAGCTCTGCCCTGGGGCTCCTCTGCTCCAGCTGCACCAGCCAAGTGCAGGAGCCACAGGGCACAGGAGAGGGAATGGTGGGAAGGCCCTGGGCTAGAAAACACACAAGGGCAGACGTGCATGAATCAGCTAATCCTGGTTAATTTTGCTTTCCCCTTCTCAGCTCTGCCATCCAGAGGGGAGGCCACGATGGCTCTCAGCAACCACACCAACAGCACCTCGGTGGTGCCCGACGTCCTGCAGATGTTTGTGGAGCAGAAGAAGGCCCTGAGGTTCAACAACTACAGCAACCCAGCCCTGGAGCTGCAGGAGGAGATCATGGCCTCCTTCTACATCCTCATCATCGTGGGCTTTTTCGGCTTCCTGCTCTTTGTCATGATGCTCAGCAACATCGTCTCCAGCAAGCCCGAGAACTACATCGATTATCTGTACTCGGGGAAGCTCAGCCCTGCCAGGGGCCAGGGGGAGCTCCCAGGGAAGGACAGCAAGGACACCTTCGTCATCATCAACAGCTCTGCCTTCCTGGAGCTGCACAGGCAGGAGGGCAAACCCCACCCCGGCTCTGAGGCGACAGACTCGGTCCTGAGGGACGTGTGACATGTTTCCTTCCATTGCCGTTCCCGTATCCCCGAGGGATATTTGTCATTCCCGAGGAGCAGACTGGCCTCGTGGAGGCTTCCCACGTGCAGCTGGGAGGGCACCACACCACAACCTGTGTGATTTCATACCCTGGCCCTTGGAGAAGAGGCTGGAGGTCAAGTCCCTGCTGGGCTGCTCTTCCATGGCCGTTCCCATCCCGTGTTTTCCTGGCTTGGCCCTCGGGAGGACGGATCAGCCCTTCCTTTGCCACTGCTTCAAGCAGGGCCACAACGTGTCCACCTGGGAATATTATTCATTCCTTAATTTATTTGGGGGGGGGTCAGAGCTGCCAGTGAGCCCTGGTGGGTGTTCTGCCAGCACAAACAGCCACCACAGCCTCGGGGTCCACCCTTGGGAGTTGGAATTCGGTGTGGATCCGTGTCCTGCCCTTCTGCAGGGAAGGTTATTCCAAGGATCTGGAGGCACATTTTGGACCTGAACTCATTTGCTTGCTTTGCAGGCTTGGTCTGCAGTGGGTTTGGGACAGTGGTCATGCATTTCTCAGCAGCTTTTCCACGTGTCAGCCCTTCACTGGGAAAATGGGGAGGGCCAAGACGTTCTATCTCCAAGGGCATGGAGGGACAGGACGAGGGGGAATGGCCTTAAGCTGAAAGAGAGCAGGGTTAGGTGGGATATTGGGAAGGAATTCTTCCCTGGGAGGGTGGGGAGGGGCTGGGATGGAATTCCCAGAGAAGCTGTGGCTGCCCCTGGATCCCTGCAAGTGTCCAAGGCCAGCTTGGACGGGGCTTGGAGCAACCTGGGCTGGTGGAAGGTGTCCCTGCCCATGGCAGGGGTGGCACTGGAGGGGCTTTAAGGTCCCTTCCAACCCAAACCATTCCATGATTCCAGGAGTGTTCAATCCATGCCCTGCAGAGCCCTGGCATCCAGGATGGGCACATGTGGAGAGGCAAACACTGGCATTGACCTCCAGCTTGCCATGCATGGTCCACGAATTCATTGGAAAAAGCTTTGGAATCTGCCAATCAAAATGGTTGGAAACCAGCAGGGCAGATACTCCGAGGACTTGAAGGCATTTAAAGGAAGCAAAAATCCTAGGAAATCCCACAAAACTGTGTGCCTGTGGGGTGGGAGTTGGGGGTTCCACTCAGCCTTTTATGTTCCTTTGTGTGTTTGGTCATTGTCATCACTGAGTGGACAAAAATTCCCAAGGATTTTGTGCCCTAGGAAACATTATTTCTTAATTTTCCTTTCACAGATTTTTGTTTTGTAAAAATTTTTACTGTGATTTTATTTTTTTTCCTCTCTTTTTTTTTTCCTGAATCCTTTTCTTCCAAGACATGGTGGTGTTGTTATTAAGGGGCTTTTGCCACTGTTTGGTCCAACCCAACTCCTGGAAATGATTTCCTTTGCGTGGGCCACACCCTTTAAGGGAGATTTAAGATTCCAGGGCCAGATCTCTCCTCAGACACATTCCAAGTGCTACTTCCAGCTGATAGTGGGGATGAAACCCAAACCACTCTTGGCTTTCCACACTTGGAATTCCAGAGCTTCAGCTTTCCAAGGGAGGCATCTCCTTTTTTGGACAGGTGCATATTCCCCAGGCAGTGTCTCCAGCAGGGGCCAATTAGGCTCTTGGAGTTAGTTTTGGATCCCATTCCTTAGTTTTGGATCCCATTCCTTTGGCTTCATTCCTGTGTCTGCTTTAGTAACTGCTTTGGAGCCTCCATAATTCCTGCTCCCAACAGCCCCATTCCCACTGCTGCTGTTCCGAGCTGCAGAATGAGAGGAAAAGGCAGGAAAAGCAGATTCCAGGTTTGGTCCTTGTCCCCAGAGTCTTCCAGAAGGTGCCAGATATCCCCATCCACGCTGGGGGAGGATCAATTCCAGATTGGAGCCTGAATTCCAGCACTCCTGAGAATTCCTCCTGCTCTGCACCTCCGGTTCATCCGTTTTTCCAGTCGGGAAGCAGGTCCATGGTGACCCTTTCCATGGGGAGTGCCAGGGGCAGGTTTGTCCCCCCTCACCCATCCCAGGATCTGAGCAGGGACAACCTGGGACTGATCCCACCTTGTCACCCCAACCAAGGGCTCTTTGCCTCCCTTTTTGCTTCCCAAACCAAATTCCCTGCTGAGGGATGACAGGAAACCACTGCCAAGCCATTCCCTTTGGAGTTTTCCCTTCTGGTTTTTCCTTCCTCATCTGTGTGTACCCACAATTCCACCCACATCTGATAAAAACCTTCAACTCCTCAAGAAACCACATTCCCACAGAGTCCAGGCTCTAAATATCCAGGTATTCCTACCTGAAATAGTGGCTGTGATCAGGCAGAAGTTGTGACTGTGATGGGAAAGGTGATGAACTCAACCCTGGCAGAGAATTCCTAAAAAACCCCAAATTTCAGCAGTTTTCCCAAGGTCTCTCACTGGTCTTCCTGGGAAACCACCAGCTCTTGCCCTGAGAAGTTTGGGGTTCTTACTTTAAATATTGGCTTTATTTAATTTATTTCCTAAATTTTCCACTTTTTTCTGGTTCCATCCTGAAGCCACCTTTGATTTGGGCAGGTGTTTCTCTTCCTGGTCCCATGGTGGATCAAGAATTAAAATTAAACCCTTTTGGAAAGTCTTTTTTGACACTTTTGGAAAGGTATTTTTAAATACAACTTTGCCAGGAGAACTTCAGCTGGTGCTCAGGAATTCATCAGCCAGGAGGGAAAATAAATTATTAAATTTATGGGATTTATTAGGAAAAGAAGCCTGATATTTCTCACTCTGTGAAAACCTGGGAGAGAACCAGGGGAAAAAAAAAAATTAAACCTATAAACCGTTTAATTTAGCTCAAAATAAAATGTTCAATTTCAAACTTAGCAATTTAATTTTAGCTGCTACTTGTAATATAATCCAGCAGTAAAAGCAGCCACTGTGTGCCTAAAATGCTGCCTGCTGTGTGGGTGTATTCCATTATGTTCTGGATTTCATCGTGTTTTTATTTGGCATTTAAAAATAAAAGGGATTTTTTTATCTGGAATATAAAATGTGGTGACTGGTAAACTAATAACTTAATGACTCCCAAACGGGTAATTGGTGTGTAAGTGATAATTGCTGGTAATTGTGGCATTAACGGGGTCTTTGTTCCTGGGTAATTGGTTGTTTAGCTGGGTGGGAAAGTTGGGAAGCACCAAAAAGGTGCATTTTGGAGTTTGGTGGAGCGCAAAAAAAGTGCCAAAAAGAACCGCAGGCAGTTCTTTCAGCACTTCACACCCTGTTCTCTACCAGTGAAGCCCATGAAGGAGATTTTTGGGGAACCTCAGGCCCTTAAAGGTGACCCTTCTCGAGGATCAAAGCCAGCACTGACAGAGCACTAATAAAAGAGAGGATTTGCAGCCCAAATGTTTCGTTTCAGGTGTATTCTGGGAACAGTTGGAGATGTGCTGGAACCAGGCAGGGACAGTTAACTTGGGCTTATCACAAAAATGGGCCAAAGAGGGCCCAAGGTGCAGCTTCACCAGTGGAAAATTCCTGTGATGGGGGACACGAGGTCACGCCTTGGATGTAAATTCCCTCAATTCTGAGGGAGAAAGGGCTGTAAAATGAATTCCATGGGTCAAGCCTGTCTTTGATCCCCCAGGGGATCTGCTCCTGAGCAGGGAATGTGTTGGACCACCACTGACACCTGGAGAATTTAATGTGGCTCTCCCATCCTAAACACATTAAAATCTGGTATCACCTCACGTTCATGATACCAAGTCCTTCACTTCCAGCAGCCTGGAATTAACTTTTCAGCGGCAGGGAGGAGAAATCTCTCTGAAGGGGAAGTTCCTTTCTGGAGCCCAACAATCAGGGGGTGGCTCAGGCTTTAAAGCCCGAGGAGTTCAGTGTCTCGGGATAAAATATGGTCCCTCACCATCAGGGATTTCCTTTTCCCATTCCACTGATTGCTGAGGCGAGATGGTTTCTCATGGAATTGAGTTCAGAAGATGGTGAGTGATGCAAAGGGGGATTTTCAAGCTCATGGAAAATTTTCTTCTATTTTTTTTTTTGGTTTTTTGAACGTGGCTCCCAGTTTACAATCTGTGCTTATTTTGTACTTCTAAGAGGACTAAGACCATAAAAACAGGTTCACTAAAACATTTCAATACCCTGATACAAACGTTTCATCTGTGTTTGGAAACCATCTCAATGGGAATTGGAATTCGGGGTGGCAGAGAGAGGGTAAAAAAGGGAGTCTCATCCCCCCCTTCAGAAGGATCCAGGTCTCTAATTCTCTAGAGCTGAGATGTGAATGCACAGAGAAAAATAACCACCTTTTCTCAGCTTCATTTGCATCAGAAAAAAAACATCTGCTCAGTTTTTAACCTGACATGGCAGAGAAGGGAAAAAATCAGGTGCTTCCAGTGCGAGGAGGAAAGAGGAGAGACTGGGATGATTTTATTGTCCTGGTGTCTTGAACCTGAACATGATTTCACGTTGTCTTGAAGCACCAATTGCTCCACTAAATATCCCAGAATCCTCAAGGTTGGAAGAGACCTCCAGGATCATCCAGTGCCACCCTCACCCAGCACCACCAGGATCACCCCCAATCCATGGCCCCAAGGGCCACATCCAGACACCTCTGGGACACTCCCAGGGACAGGGACTCCACCACCTCCCTGGGACACTTATTCCAAGGCCTGACCACTCCTGCAGGGGAAAAGTGTTTCTAATTCCTGATTTGAATCTTTAATGTCCAATTTAAGACCGTTTCCTCTCCTCCTTTCCCTCGGGACATGGCAGCAGAGCCCGACCCCCCTCCCTGCCCCCTCCTGTCAGGGAGTTGGGGAGAGCAATGAGGTCCCCCCTGAGCCTCCTCTTCTCCAGATAAACCCCCCCAGCTCCCTCAGCTGCTCCTCCCAGGACATGTCTGTGGATGTGAAGAGGTGGGAGATCAGCACGAGGACGGGAATCGGGCTGGAGCCTCTGGACCACAAGGAAAGGGTTGTTTGGTTTGGAGAAGGGGAGGCTCAGGGGGGCCCTCATTGCTCTCAACCTGCTCTTCCCCACCCTCCCAGCCAGGAATTCCTTCCCAATATCCCATCTAGCCCTGCCCTCTGGCAGTGGGAAGCCATTCCCCCTTGTGCTTTCCCTCCATCCCTTGTCCCAAGTCCCTCTCCAGCTCTCCTGGAGCCCCTTTGGGCCCTGGAACATGGTTTCAGGTCTCCACACAACCTTCTCTTCTCCAGGCCAACACCCCCAATCACCTGCTCTCCCCCAGTTAATAATTCCACAAGGAATTATCCAGAGGAAGTCATTCCTGCCACAGGAATCCATCCACCTTCCCTGGTTTGTATTCTTTGGTAAAACAAGGGTGGATTCCCCACGAAGGATTCCACGGAAACGAGCACCAGGAAACACAGAATGTTTGACGCCACATTTCCCAGAAAACAAGGGAAAAACCTCCTTTTCCTGGGAAAGCCTCATGAGACACCTTCACTCTTCCCTTTGGGACGTTGAGGCAAAACTTTTCTGCCCAGTCCCGTTTCCTGAGCGTGGAAACCTGTGGGGCGGGAAAAAGAGCTGAGTGGGAAACCAAAAGAACTTTGGGATTTTATAGAAAAACTTCTCCAATGAGCCCTTTTCCTCCCTCCCCCTTTGCTGCTGCATCAGGGTCATTCCAACCCCTGTTTTCCCCCAAATCCCTGTCACCCTTGTGCTGAAGAAAAATATTGTGGCTCATCCAGTTCTGACTCAAGTGGTAATTTAGGATGACAAGCAATTCCTTCAACACATGACTAACCAAGGTAATGGGAGGATGTTACCCAAGAGCAGCCCTTGGAATAACAGGCACAAGTCTGACAACTTCTTGGGAGGCCTTGAAATACCTGTTATTTTATTATTTGCCAGCAATGGCTCCTGGAGAGGAGTTCAGGGCACTTGACCAGTGCAGGATATCAAAGGAAACCTCTTGATTCCCACTCAGGAATCTCTGTGAATGCACCTCCTGAATAAAATGACTAAAGGATCTTTGCATAAAGATGAGGGGCAGATGCAAATGCAAACGCTGATGAAGAAGCTGGAAGAGATGTCCCCCTCCTGGAATGCAAATCACCTGAATTGTCATCATGTCTCACTGACTAATTACTTCCAAATGCTTTTCCAAGGCTCATTTTCATGGAAAAAAACACCAATTTATTTTTCCTCCAGCCCTTGAAATAGGTCTGGGACTGGCTCAACATGGGTTTTTCCCCCATTTTCAAGTCCTCAGTTCTGACAGTCCTGCCCTGCACCTGAGGGGATGGATGGGACAAATGCCCTTGGGAACGTGGTTTAGGGGGATGATGGTGGGACTGGATGATCCTGAAGGGCTCTTCCAACCCTGCTGACTCTGGGATTCTGGGATAAGAGCTTTTGTGAGTGAGCAGCAGGAGTAAATCCCACTTTGGGCCATCCCTGGGAACTGGCAGAAGGGTGGAAAGCCAGCAGGGATCCCTCAAAGCCCAGCCTCTGTCTCTGGGACTTGGGCCTTGACATTCCCTCCTTCCATGGGGAGCGGACAGAGGGATGGGAAGCAGGAGGAGCATGGGGGAGAAATGCAAAACCAACCCTGTTTTAGGACACAAACACGAGGTCCAGACTCATTTCTGTGACTCAATATCCATGTCTGCCATTTCTCCTGGGCTGGCCCTGAGCCTCCTCAGATCAAGGAGAAGCACCAAGCCAGGAATTGAGCCTGAGTTAAGGCCAGAGGGATCTGAGTTAAGGCCAGAGGGATCTGAGTTTAGGCCAGAGGGATCTGAGTCCCAGCACATAAAAAGAGCTGCAGGACTGGGAAAAGGCCACAGCGTTGGAGCTGAGCTCCAAAGCCAACCAGGATGAGGAAATCCAAGAATAAAAGAGTGATAAAAAGGGATATTCACCCATCTGTGGTTTTAGTCATCAATAGGAAGCATCCACATCCATCCTCCACTCTGTGCAGCCACTGGAGAGCCTTGGGATACACTGGGAACAGCCCCATGGGAGGTTTGTACACAGGGGACGTTTCCAGCAGCTCCCTCAGCAGATCCTAAGCAGGAGAAATGGATCCATAGGGAGAAACACGTGGATACATTCCTGATTATCCAGCTCTGCTCAAACTCTCTATCTGCAGGAAGGTATGAGCAGGCCATGGCTGTGGGGATAACTCCTGGAAGCCACCAGGAATTCCGGAGAAGGGCCAGCTGGGGCTGTGCTTGTCCCCCAGACTGGTCCCCACATCTGCCAGGCAAGGCCCAGCTGAGCTGAGCTGATGGGCTGGACTTGCTCCTGCAGCCAAGACCAACCAGGTTCAGGAGCCAGAGCTGGACTGGGATTGGATTTGTGCTAAAGGAGCCTTTGGAAAACGCCCTCAGGGACAGGGGGATTGTTGGGGTGTCCCGGGCAGGGCCAGGGCTTGGACTGGATGATCCTGGGATGTTCCTTCCAGCTCAGGGTATTCCAGGATTCCATGCTCAGACACAGGACTGGCCCAGGGCAGCAAACTCAGCCCCTCAGTGGCCTTGAGTGCTGAGGTCAAGACATAATTAACAAATATGAACTCTGAGTTGTGTCCCATTGGCTCTAATGAGGGGCCACACCAATTAAAGCCTCCTCAGAAACAACTCTGCCAAACCTTGAGCTGGAGAACACCAAGGACCCTCCCCCAGACACAACATTTGCTGAGAAGGGCAAGAAAAGCCGGGTGGAATGGCTGATTCCTGAGAGGAAAAGCCAGGAAGGAAAGGTTGGGAATGGCTGTTTGCCCGGGAGGCTCCTGGAGGAGCTGCCCTGGGATGCTCTCAGGGAGCTGGGCCTCCCTCCAGCCCCTGTGCTCTCGTGTTTGTGGCCAAAGCCTCAGACTAAAAGCTTCAAAATTAAGCTGAGTTCAGTTCAGCCGAAGCCTAAGGAGGGAACAGTCCTGCTGAATCCTTCTTATTTTCATTTTAAGGACCTCTGAGCTCCCTCGGACTGGAAGAGCCCCCTTCCAGCAGCCACCTGAGTCATCCCAGAACCTGTGAGAGCTTAATTTTTTCCCCTTAAATCCCAACAGCTCCTTTGATACTCCCCAAGGATTTCAGTTTTGGATAAGACCACACAGCCTTCAGTGAAGAAAAGTAATCCTTTGATTTTCTGACTTCGACAGTTGGCACTGGGGACAGCGACAATATTCGACAGTGAAAGGCAAGGGAGCCTGAACATTCCTTTGGAAAAGAGGAATTTTCTGGAAGAGGGGAGTAGTTCTGTGGGAGCAGGGTGTGACCTGGGATGGGAATATCTCCAGGAGGGTCCTGTGTAGGTCAAGCTGCCACGTGGCCCTCGGGGACGTGGGTTAGGGGTGATCCTGGTGGTGCTGGGTGAGGGTGGGATGGGATATTCCAGCCTTGATGGTTCTGGGATTCTGATCCAAGGCTCTCTGTTCCTGCTGCCTCCTCTCACCCACAAACTGAATTCCCTCCTCCCATTCCAAACGTGCCAAGCTCGTTTTCCAAGCCCTCTGTGCCCAGGGAAGGGCTGGCCGTGGCACTCGGTGCCCTGGGCTGGGTGACGGGGTGGGCACCGGGCACGGCTGGGACTCCGCGGGCCGGGAGGGCTTTTCCAGCCTCAGGGATCCTGGGATTCCTTCCGAGTCCGAGGTGCCTGTCCGGGAATTCTGAGCTGCAGGAATTCTGAGCTGCAGGAATTCTGAGCTGCAGGAATTCTGAGCTGCAGGAATTCTGAGCTGCTGTCTCCCCCCAGTGTCAGCAGATTTTCTTGTTCGAGCTGCAGAAAACAAGAGATAAAAGCCCCTGCCTTGGCCAGGACACCCCAAACCCTCCCTGCTGGGCCAGAGAACACGGACTCTTGTCCAGGGAGAAGGCTGGACATGACCTGTTGTTATCCTGGAAGTGTTAATTCCAGGGAAAAAAGAAGTGAATTCCCTTCTTTAAGGGAGGGCCTCCAGATTTTAGGCCTTGGTTGCTTTGGAGGCCAAATGGTGCCCAAAGGTTTTGATGCTGAATGGCTGAAAGGGGGATTGTGTTCCTGGGATTCTGCTCCCAGAGCAACTGAAGTAGTTTAAAATAATAATAATAATAATAATAATAATAATAATAATAATAATAATAATAATAATAATAATAATAATAATATAAAACAATATAATCACTTATAATATATATTATATTATACTATATAACAATATATAGTTATATTTATATAGTATATTTAAATATACTATATGTATATATACATAGTATATTATGTAGTATAGTAATAATAATACCAATAATAGTAATAATAATTATTATATAAAACAATATAATCACTTATAATATATATTATATTATACTATATAACAATATATAGTTATATTTATATAGTATATTTAAATATACTATATGTATATATATGTATAGAATATTATTAAGTATAGTAATAATAATAGCAATAATAGTAATAATAATAATTATATAAAACAATATAATCACTTATATTATATTATACTATATAATAATATATAGTTATATTTATTTAGTATATTTAAATATACTATATGTATATATATGTATAGTATGTTATGTAGTATAGTAATAATAATAGCAATAATAGTAATAATAATAATTGTATAAAACAATATAATCACTTATAATATATATTATATTATACTATATAATACATAGTTATATTGTATAAAATTATATTTATATAGTATATTTATATATACTATATGTATAGTATATTTATATAGTATATTATATAGTATAAATAACACAAATTATAAATATATCATTATATAGAATATATTATATAAATATACAATATGTACTATATGTAATTTTATATATTAAATATATATGCTATATTTATAGATGTATTCTATATTCTATATTTTATATCTATAGATATTGAATATATATTTATATACAGAGCCTATCTAAATATCTAAATTATAGATATGCAGGATTTATAAGTCATAAAATAATATGAATAATATTATATTGTAATAATATTACTGTTATTATATTATTATGGTTAGTATTCTTATTATTGTTATTATTATTATTATAATAAAATCTACTCTCGTCTAAAAATTATTATTATTATTATTATTATTATTATTATTATTATTATTATTATTATTATTATTATTATTATTATTATTATTATTATTATTATTATAAATTCTACTCTCGAGAGTCTAAAAATTCCAGACTGGGGACAATATTCCCGCAGTGTTTTGTGCTCCAGTCTCCAGGGAGACAGAAGGAAAAGCAGGTTTGAGGCCTCACTGCAGTTCCCGGGGAGCGACTCCAGCGGGAGCAGCTGGAATTCCAGGGCTTCTCCAAGGCCCTCCATCCCTTCCCTCCCCACTGCCCCGGCACCCCCGGAAGGCACAAGGATCTGGGAAGTGCTTGATGATGGAAAAGGGAGTGGGAATGAGAAGGGAAGCAGGAAGGCAAAAGTTCCTGAGGGCTGCTCGTGCCTGAGCCTTCAGTTCTGTGTTTCTCTAGATCTGTACAGATATTTCTATCTATTTATATCTATTTCTATCTATTTCTATCTATTTATATCTATTTATATCTATTTATAACTAGTGATGAACCTCCCTCTGCTCTGGAGCCAGGCTGGGAGAGCTGGGGGGGTTCCCCTGGAGAAGGGAAGGGTCCAGGGAGAGCTGAGAGCCCCTGGCAGGGCCTAAAGGGGCTCCAGGAGAGCTGGAGAGGGACTGGGGACAAGGGATGGAGGGACAGGACACAGGGAATGGCTTCAAACTACCAGAGGGCAGGGCTAGATGGGATATTGGGAAGGAATTCCTGGCTGGGAGGGTGGGGAGGGGCTGGGATGGAATTCCCAGAGAAGCTGTGGCTGCCCCTGGATCCCTGGAAGTGTCCAAGGCCAGGTTGGACGGGGCTTGGAGCACCCTGGGCTGGTGGAAGGTGTCCCTGCCCATGGCAGGGGGTGGGAATGGAGGATCTCTAATGCCCCTCCCAACCCAAACCATTCCAGGATTCCAGGATTCCATGACCAAGCTGGCATATCCCCCAGGATTTGGTGCTATGGCAGGAGTTGAGGAGTAAACAAAGAGCCAAAAATTCCATTTTATCAGAATAAAACTCTTGCCACGAAACTTCCTCAGAGGTGACCCCGTGATCTGCAGGAATCCAAGGAAGTCCTGGATGCACAGAGGGGTTTTCCTGGCAAAGCTCCTCTCCTGGCTCTGTTCCTCTGGTTCTACAAAGGGCCCCCGGGACTGACCCCCCTGCAGGAACGAGCTGCTCTGAGAAGCTGCACAGAGTCCTCTCCTTTTCCTTCTGCCTCTCCAAGAACCTTCTGCTCCTCCCTGATGGATTCAGGCACTTTTCCCTTTAAACCCAACCACCTCCTGGCAGGTATTCCTTAAAAACCACCTCCCCTGCAGCTCTAATCTTTTAAACAAGCAGCAAACGAGGCCAGGGCTTTATTTTTATTTTTAACAAAGGGGTTTTTTATTGCACAAATAGAGGCTGAAATCCTTCTCTGTCCACGGAAAAAACGGAGATCCAGCTGAAGTGGATGTTTCTCTCCAGGGTTTTATTCCTCTGACACATCCTTCATCTCCAGGAAGGCTTCACCCTCCTGGGAAAGGAATCCAGCACGAGCTGCCAAGTGTCAGGAATTCTGCAGGGTGAGGAGAGAGCAGTGAGAGCACCAGGAATAAATCTGCTGGGGGAGAATTCCCTCCCTCCCCTCTATCCCAGCACGGAAGGACACGGCTGAGGGATGGCAGAATTTGGGAATGACCAGGCCCCCTGGGTGTCCTCTGGGAAATCAGGGATGTTTTAATGCCATTCACCAGGGGGGATGGCACAGGCTGGACATCCCACAGGCTCATCCCTGTGGGATGAGCTGCTGCAGAAATCCCTTGGGATGTGGGCTCTCCCAACAGAATTCCCTGGAAAACGCTGCACACACAGCATGGAATCACAGAATCATGGGATGGGTTGGGTTGGGAGGCACCTTAAAGCTCATCCAGTGGCACCCCCTGCCAGGGGCAGGGACACCTTCCATAGGCCAGGTTGCTCCAATCCTTATCCATCCCTGCAATTCCAGGGATGGGGAGCCCCCAGAGGGATTGGGATCACTCTGGTCACCTCATGCCAAGCAGCAGCTTTTGCTCCCTTGCAAGGGCAGCTCAATTTTCATCTGTTTTAGGGATAAAATTCCACGTAATCATTTGAATTGCAATGTAAATTGTAATTGAAATTGTAAAATGTAAGAAGGATAAAATCCCTCTGACTCCGCCTTCTCCTGTTTTCCCAGAAAACAGCAAAACTGATTCCCAAGAAAAGCTCCAAATCTGCCCAAATCCAAACCCTCCCTCGGAGCCAAACAGGAGACTGGAAAAACACCTTTGGTTGTGTTGGTTTTTCCCCTTTGCAAATGGTTCCCAGGGTTATTCCTCATTTCTAGGCACAGTTCCCAACCCTCGTTGCAGGGAATAAAACAAGGGGAAGGTTGGAAATAAAAGCTCCTGAACATTTTGGAAGGTTGGAAGTGGTTTCAGGTGTGAGGGAACAACCTGAGGAGGGGAAAGGAAGTTTTTTTAGCTGAATAACACGACATCAAACTCCCACTGAGCTCACACGGGGCAGGAAGAGAATTATAAAAATTCCCTTTTTTTTTTTGCATAACAGGGAGCAAAATGATACCAAAAAATCACAAACAAGTCAGGGAATAGAATCTGAGCACCAGGCAGGACTCATTTTAATAATGGATTTGATCCAAGGCTGCTTAAACTTGGAAAACAGGGCAGGAATTCTGCACTTGGGGAATGAAACCCCCAAATTTTAAGGAATGTGATGTTCATTTTGTTCTTTTTGTGCTGAGAGATGAGCAGTTTTCTCAGTGCATTATATATGGTGGATGTTATACCAAATAACCTGTTCCTTGGCATGGATTTGGCCTTCCCAGCTGAACTCCCAGCTTGTCAGGGATTTAACCAATCCAGAATGGCTGATTATTTTCTCATTAATTATGTGACTTGAGGCCAAGAGCTCTGATTGCATTTCCTGCCCCATTTCACCCTCTCTGGCAGCCCCAGCATTTCCTGGGCCTCAAAATCCAGGGAGATAAGGAGCAGAGAAGGAATATTGTGCTAAGACACCCTCAAACCTGAGCCTGGCTGCCAAGTTTAATTGGAATTCCAACTGAGATGGGCATGATTTGATGGTTCAAATGGCACAATCCAACCCCAAAATAATGGGATTAACGTGTCAGTGCCACGAGGGAAGAGCAGGATGTGGAATAAATTCCATACCTGAGGGACTCTTCAATCCTCCTTCTTCTCTGCTTCTCCTTTCAGCTTCTCTTCCCGTTCCCTCTTCAGTTTTTCCTCAATTTTTTTGCTCTGGTACATTTTCACCCCAGCAAACGCCAAGCAGAGGATCAATGTTTTAGCTGCCAAAATGTACATCAGCAATGGGAAATTCTCCAGAGCCTGGAATGCCAAAGAATAGATGGAGGCACTTACTGGAACACTTGGATAATTCCAAATGCATTTACAGGGATGTTCTAAAGCTCCCCTCCAGCAACAGCATTTATCCAGGTGCTGAAAAGGCTCCTCTGTCCAAGGGTTTTTATTCCTGCAGGGAACTTTAAAGCAGGCAGATCAACAATTAGGGGAAAAACCAAAGACAAATCCCCTTCACTCAAGTTGTACCTGAATGTAAAAAAATGGAGAAGCCCCCTGGGACAGGTCTGGGTTGGTTTTGCAGCCAATGGAATATTCCCAGGACCTGGAGCTGGAAAAGGGCTTGGGCTGGATGAGCCCTGGGGGTCCCTCCCAGCTCAGGATATTCCATGATTCCATGATAACATTGTGAACTTGGAATATTTGCTGTACTCTCAGCCTTCCAGCACCTCATAAAGCTGCCTGGACATCATCAAACTACTGGATTTGGGAAAAGCCTTGGATCCATAGGCTCAGAAAAACAACAGCAGCTTCCTCATATATTAAAAGTGGGAATCTGTCCAAGTCAACAGCTCTGTAACAGCAGGAAAGTAAAGCCAGGGCTGGGGGTTGGCACTGCTGTCCTGATAAATGGCTTGATTAACATGTTAAATTGTTAATCATGGAATCATGGAATGGTTTGGGTTGGAAGGGACCTTGAAGACCATCTTGTTCCAACCCCAACACCTTCCAATATCCCAGGTTGCTCCAACCTGGCCTGGGACACTTCCAGGGATCCAGGGGCAGCCACAGCTTCTCTGGGAATTCAATTCCAGCCCCTCACCACAGTCACAGGGAAGAATTCCCAATATCCCATCTCTCCCTGCCCTCTGACAGTTTGAAGCCATTCCCTGTGTCCTGTCCCTCCATCCCTAGGAAATAGTCTCTCCCCATCTTTCCTGGAGCCCCTTCAGGCCCTGCAAGGCCACAATCAGGTCCCCCCAAAGCTTCTCCTCTCCAGGCTGAACAATCCCAGCTCTCCCAGCCTTTCCTCCCAGCAGAGCTGCTCCAGCCCTCAGACCCTCTTGGTGGCCTCCAAGAGGTCACTGCACGAGGTCCCTCAACCATTGCTGGGCCTCACACACGACCCTGCAGAGTCTTTGTGGCCCCAAAACACCAAAACACACGGTGGGGAAAACCCCCTGCAGGGACAGAAGGAGCTGAGGGAAAAGCCTGGGAAGAGGGAAGGCAGGAGGACAGAGCAGTGCCCGGGGCTGAAGTGGCCCAACAGCAAATCCTGGGGCCACAGAGACCACCCGGAGCAAGGAAGGACAACGACAAATGCCCGGGAGTGGGGGGGGAAAACAACCCCTGCCCTGGGCAAGGAAACCCCCTTCCAACACAGAACCCACCCACTGCTGGGAACAGCAGCAATTCCCTGCTTTAGGAATTCCCTGCTTTAGGAATTCCCTGCTTTAGGAATTCCCTGCTTCCTCACAGGGAATCATTCTAATTCTTAATAATTCCTCTTATTATTTCGCAGAGCTCATCTTCCCCCTTCTCCCCTCTGGGTCACCAGACACGGAGCTGCATCTCCATCCACCCCCAGGAAAGCACAGAAATGCTTTTAAAACACAAGAATTCCCAACAATTGGCACAAAGAGTCGTTCCCAGCATCCCACGGGATGACTGACGGGAGCTCCCGGCCAATATTTGACTTTCCAGGTGAGATTAGATTGAGCTTTTCACTGAATATACACAGAAAGTGTGCAGTGCAAGGCACTTCTGTCACGTCCAGCAGGCTGGAGGCTGCTCTCTTTTGGAGATCATCCCCTTATTATCCAGTGGAATTTGGAAATCCCCAGTGAATCTCCTGGAAAAGGACACGGGGAAAGGTGAGTTTCTCTCCGTAATTATTTCCCATTGGAAGAGCACGGCAAGTTTTGTTCTGAATCAAAGCAAAAGCAGAGATTTCACAGATTTCTACAGACACAGCAGCTTTAGGAATGTGGAACAGCCTCACCTTCCAGTTGAATGCCACCATCTCGGCCGCGGGGTGACACCGACTCCGGCACACGCGTCACGCTCCTGAAGTCACACGGGGGGGCGGGATCATCTTGGAGAAATGGGAATTAAAGCCAAATCAGATCTTGGAGAAATGGGGATTAAAGTTAAAAGAGAATTAGACAACCTGCTTCCACCCAGCAGGACAACCCTGCACCTCCAGCGGGCTCGTGTGCCCGGCAGTGTCTCGGCTTCCCAAATGACCCCCCCTGGGCTTTTTTGGGAGCTGAGTGACAGGAGCAGCGTCCCTGTGGAAGGACAGGGGGTTTGACAGGCCCTGGACAGGTGGCAGGGCTGGGATTCCACAGCCCAGCAGCTCCCCCTTGGAAAACACAGCTTTGGGAAGCTCCACCCTGTGCCTGGGTGGTGCCTGAGAGCTCCAGGACACCAAGGCTCCCAGAAGAGCTTCTCGTGGTTTCCCAGCCCACCTGCCCTGTTTGGAGCCTGAATGCCCAATAAATTCGGGAATCTACCCTGATTTACCACTTCTCTCTGATTTACTAATGAGTTAACTCCTCCACATTAAAACTGTAACTTCAATTAAATCCTCCACGCTGAAAATAACACCTTAGCAAAGACACCACTCCCTGGGTGGGCAACACACATTCCAGGGATGAGTTCCTGAGGGTTGGGAAGTGCCTGAGAAACCAGGAGTCAAACAAGTGCTCTGTTCAGACAGAAGATGTTCTCATTTCCCCAGCCAGGGAATCCTCTTCCCTCCTTTTCCCACAGCTGCAAACCCTCCCTTCCAGCTGGGACATCCCCCTGGAGAGACACTCCAGAGACACTGTTCTGGAGATCCAACCATATCCAAGTTCCCTTATTTTTCTGTTGAGGAAATGTCAGGACAGGTGAACTAAGGACACCTCCAAACCCAGGTGTTTGGACTTCATGGCATCATGGAATCACAGACTGCTCTGGGTTGGAAGGGACCTTAAAGACCATCTTGTTCCAGCCCTGGACACCTTCCACTCTCCCAGGTTGCTCCAAGCTCCAACCTGGCCTTGGACACTTCCAGGGATCCAGGGGCAGCCACAGCTTCTCTGGGAATTCTATCCCAGCTCCTCAGCACCCTCACAGGGAAGAATTCCTTCCCAACATCCCATCTAACCCTGTTCTCCTTCAGATTAAAACCATTCCCCTTGTCCTGGTGCTCCAGACCCTTGGAAAAAGTTCCTCTCCATCTTTCTTTTAGGAATTTCTGATGTTGCCTCCACAATTCCAGCAACCATTCAGACATGAAGTCCCCTGCCTGATGGGCACAAGAAAAATCCCACAGCAGAGCAGAATCTGGTTCCCAGGGCAGGATTCAGAAGGTTTTGGATGCTCCTCAAAAATCCAAGTGATCCAAACCTGACCCGATCCAAAGGGACCACGTGGGGTGTCCTCACCTCAAAACACTTGGTTGGGATTATTCAGCCCTTGGTTGGGATTATTCAGCCAACACTGCTGGAATATTCCGGCTCTGCTGAGAGAGGAGCTGGAATCTGCCTGGACTGTGTGTCCCTCAGGAGTCACACAGGATGGGAAGTAAAGAAATTCTCCCTGTGTTCTCAAGAGTGGGGTTTTGATCCAAAATCATGGAATGGGTTGGGTTGGAAGGGACCCTAAAGATCATCTCATTCCAATCCTGCACAACTTCCACCAGCCCAGGTTGCTCCAAGCCCTGTCCAATCTGGCCTTGGACACTTCCAGGGATGGGACATTCCCATCCTCTCTGTGCCAGGGCCTCACCACCCTCACAGCCAAGAATGTCTTCCTCAAATCCAATCTACCCCAGCCCTCCTTCAGCTCAAGGCCATTCCCCCTTGTCCTGTGACTCCATGCCCTTGTCCAAAGTCTCTCTCCAGCCTTCTTTATAATCCCAAAACATTTCCTGGGAGAGCTGACACTTGGGATATCTGTTCCCTCCATGCTGCATTCCCACATCCTGTGCCACCAACCTCCAGTGGCCAAGGACTTCTCCTCATTCCACCTCTTGACTCTTCCAGGCTCCATTTGATCCTGCCCTTTTGGAATATGAAACCCCAGGAGTGAAAAACGTGGGTGAAGCTGGAGCACAGAGCAGGGAGAAGAAAGTGGGAAGAGGAGGGGAAAAAGCCAGGATTTTGCCCAGAGATGCTGTGGACTCCCCACCCCTGGAAGTGCCCAAGGCCAGCTTGGACAGGGCTTGGAGCAATCTGGGATAGTGGAAGGTGTCCAGGATTGGAACTGGATGATCTTTAAAGCCCATTCCAACCCAAACCATTCCAGGGGTCGATGACAATCCAACATTTCTCAGCACTGGGGTTGTCAATCCAGGAGCACAAAAGCTCAGACACCCAAGGTTGTGGTATCTTAAAAGCCTGTGGGCAAATAAACAGCTGGAATTTTGTGTTTGCCCTTTCCTGAGGCTGATAAGGCCCAGATAGGAGCAGGGAACACATCCACAGGCAGGCATTGTTCATTCCCCAGGCAAATCCCTGGCCAAACACTCCTGGGCCCCACAGAAGGCCAGGGTTACCTTCACTGCCAAGCAAGGAGGTCTCGTGTGGAGCCACGTGAGGGAAAAACAGGAGCACCAGGCTCTGCCTGGAGCCCTGACACATATTCCAGGATGGATGCTCCATGAGAATCCAACACGGCATCAAATGGAATCAGTCTCCCATGTGTTCACTGGGATTGCAGCTCCCAATCCCTCCCTGTTCCCTCAGGGGTGCAGATCAAACTCCCGCAGTGGGAAAGGAGAGGCTTTGCCCACATCCCACCTCAGCACTGCACTGGAAGTTCTCCGGGAGCTCCAAACGCTGTGGGATCCTCTGGGTCGTGTCCTCAGCAGGCCCAAGGGCTGCACCAAGCCCCGAGCCTGGCTTAGCTGATCCCAGCCCCGGGATCTCTGCACGACGTTGTGCAGCACGGACCGTCCCAGCTGGGCCCCGGTGAGGTGGGAAGCCTGTGGTGGAGCCCAGAACTGAATCCAGGTCTCTCAGCCACTGGATTACAGCTCCAGTCCACCACAGGGAACACATCCCAGCCCACCTCCCATGGCATCGTTGGCCAGAGCACGGATTGACCGCCAGAGAACATCCACACGACCACGTGGGAACTCATTGACCCACTGGAGTTGTCTTGGCTGGACATCCCACTCTGCCAACAGCTCCAGCCACCCAACTAACCCTGGGACACTCCTTTGGGGATTTTGAACAGCTCCATTGGATCCACTTGGTTACAAAAGTCACGAGGCCTCAGAGAGCACCAACCACCGACTGCACTGGAAGGGGATGTGCTGAGCTGGAAAAGGGGTTTCACTCCTCAAGGACAGGCGGGATGGGGCTTGGAGCAACCTGGGCTAGTGGAAGGTGTGGCAGGGAGTGGAATGAGATGGGATTTAAGCTCAAACCAGCCCAAACCACTCCGTGGTTCTGATTTTGGATCAACTGAAGGAACTCAAGGTTCCAACTGAAAACAATTAAATAAACACCGAGAGCCACATAAGATCTTCACACCTGACAAAGCTGAAATGAAAACATCAGTGATTCCTCTGGCAGCTCCTCACGGGCTCCAAACTGTGGAAAATAAGAAGGGAGCAGATGGGATGGGATGGATCAGTCACAGTGCCTGGATTAAAGGCAGATCCCGAGCAGAAATGCCAGTGGCATCTCAGCTGTTCCATCCTGGCTCCCAGGGCAGCATTAGGGCCAGGAAGAAGATCCCAGGGCTGGAGCCCCTCTGCTCTGGAGCCAGGCTGGGAGTGTTCATCTGGAGAAGAGAAGGCTCCAGGGAGACCTGAGAGCCCCTTCCAGGGCCTAAAGGGGCTCCAGGAGAGCTGGAGAGGGACTGGGGACAAGGGGGAATGGCTTCCCAGTGCCAGAGGGCAGGGTTAGATGGGATATTGGGAAGGAATTCTTGGCTGTGAGGGTGGGGGGGCCCTGGCACAGGTTGCCCAGAGAAGCTGTGGCGATCCCTGGAAGTGTCCAAGGCCAGGCTGGACGGGGCTTGGAGCAACTTGGGCTGGTGGAAGGTGTCCCTGTCCGTGGCAGGGAATGGAATGAGATGATCCTTAAGGGCCTTTCCAGCCCAAACCCTGGTGTGGTTCTGTCCCACCTTGGGAAGGGTCTGCAGGAGGCACCTCCCCTGAGCCCAGCCCAGCTCTGCCCCGGGCTGGAGAACAAGGAATGGGGACTGGAGAGCAAGGAATGGGGACTGGAGAGTAAGAGAGGGGGTGGAGAACAGGGAAGGGGGGGGAATAGCAAGGAAGAGGGATGGAGAGGAAGGAAGAGGGATGGAGAGGAAGGAAGAGGGATGGAGAGGAAGGAAGAGGGATGGAGAGGAAGGAAGAGGGATGGAGAGGAAGGAGGGGGGATGGAGAGCAAGGAGGGGGGATGGAGAGTAAGGAAGGGAGATGGAGAGCAAGGAGGGGGATGGAGAGCAAGGAGGGGGATGGAGAGCAAGGAGGGGGATGGAGAGCAAGGAGGATGGAGAGCGAGGAAGAGGAAAAGGAGAACAAGGAAGAGGCTGGAGAGAAAGGAGAAGGGCCTGGAGAACAAGGAAACCAGGAAGGGAGGCTGGAGAGTAAGGAAGAGGGCTGGAGAGCAAGGCAGGTATGGAGAGCAAAGAAGAGGGGAAGAAGATCAAGCAAGGGGGGATGGAGAACAAGGAAGGGGATGGAGAGCAAGGAGGAGGGGGTTGAAAAACAAGGAAGAGGGATGGAGAACAAGGCCTGGAGGGTAAGGAAGGGGTCTGGTGAACACGGAGGGGGGGCTGGAGAGCAAGGAAACAAGGAAGGGAGGGGAGAGAAAAGTAAAGAAGGGAGGGGGGAGAAGAACAAGGAAGGGGGTTGAAGAACAAGGGGGGGATGGAGAGCAAGGAGGGGGGTGGAGAAGGGTCAGAGGAAGGTCGGCTGGGCAGGAGGACAGGCAGGGTGGGCAGGGGCCAGGAGGAGGACAGGCAGGGCCGGGTGGGAGGGCAGGCACGACAGGCAGGGGTGGGCAGGAGGACAGACAGGGTGAGCAGGGGCCGGGCAGGGCGGGCAGGGCAGGCAGGAGGACAGGCAGGCCGGGCGGGTGGAAGGACAGACAGGACAGGCAGGGGCCGGGTAGGAGGTCAGGCAGGACAGGCAGGGCAGGCAGGGCAGGGCAGGGCAGGCAGGAGGACAGGCAGGGCCGGGTGGGAGGGCAGGCAGGGTGGGTGGGAGGGCAGGAGGACAGGCAGGGCGAGCAGGGCCGGGCAGGAGGACGGGCAGGAGGGCAGGCAGGGCCGGGCGGGAGGCGGCGCAGGCCGCGGGCAGCGCAGCGCTCCGGGCAGGGCCCTCGGTGCCCTCTCCCCCTCCGGGCCGGTCCCCCGGGGCTCCGTGAGGGGAGGGCAGGCCCAGGGACGCGTGTCCTACCTCACGGGGCGGCCATGGCGGGCAGGACACGGGGACAGGGGGACACGGGAACGGCAGGAACTGTGGGAACTGCAGCTCCCGGCAGCCCCGGGAAGGGGCCGCTCCGCCCGCCCAGCGTGAGGCTGAGCCCGCCCCGAGCAGCGCGGCTGCTTCCCGGGCATGGATGGAGCTGTGGGGCGGCCATTCCCTGGGCTGATCCCCCAGCGTGGGCAGCAGGGCAGGGGGGGATTGTGCCCCTCTGCCCCCTTGGGTGAGACCCCCCTGCAGAGCTGCTCCAGCCCTGGGGAACAGCCCAGCAAGGACATGGAGCTGCTGGAGAGAGGCCAGAGCAGGAACCAAGAGGATCCCAGGGCTGGAGCAGCTCTGCTGGGAGGAAAGGCTGGGAGAGCTGGGATTGTTCAGCCTGGAGAGGAGAAGCTTTGGGGGGAACTGATTGTGGCCTTGCAGGGCCTGAAGGAGCTCCAGGAAAGATGGAGAGAGACTATTTCCAAGGGCTGGAGTGACGGGACAAGGGGGAATGGCTTCAAACTGCCAGAGAGTAGGGTTAGATGAGATATTGGGATTTATATACTAGGAAGAAATTTCTCCCTGTGAGGGTGGGGAGGCCCTGGCCCAGGTTGCCCAGAGAAGCTGTGGCTGCCCCTTGATCCCTGGAAGTGTCCAAGGCCAGGTTGGACGGGGCTTGGAGCAACCTGGGCTGGTGGAAGGTGTCCAGCCTGGCCTTGGACACTTCCAGGGATCCAGGGGCAGCCACAGCTGCTCTGGGCAACCTGGGCCAGGGCCTCCCCACCCTCATAGGGAGAAATTCCTTCCCAATATCCCATCTATTCCTGCCCTCTGCCAGTTTGAAGCCATTCCCCCTTGTCCTGGCCCTCCATTCCTTGGAAATAGTCTCTCACCATCTTTCCTGGAGCCCCTTTAGGCCCTGCAAGAGGCTCTGAGGTCTCCTTGGAGCCTTCTCCAGGCTGAACACCCCCAGCTCTCCCAGCCTTTCCTCCCAGCAGAGCTGCTCCAGCCCTGGGATCCTCTTGGTTCCTGCTCTGGCCTCTCTCCAGCAGCTCCATGTCCTTGCTGGGCTGTTCCCCAGGGCTGGAGCAGCTCTGCAGGGGGGTCTCACAGGAGCAGAGGGGGAGAACCCCTTCCCTTGACCTTCTGGTCATGCCTCTCGTGCACCTCCAGCACATCTGGCCCGTGACAGCTTCTGCTGTGCCAAATCTCCAGACCAGTCTCCAAAATGAGCCAAAGCTTCCCAATGAGAAGCAGCCCCTTTTTTCATTTATTTTTTAACACGAGCAAAGCAAAAACTGTCCAAAAACGTGGCACCAGCCAAAACCTTCCAATAACAAACAAGCCCACAGGACAGCCAGCCAGCTCTGGAAATGTGACTTGAAGTGGTTTAAGTCTGGCAGGAGCTAAACCCAAAGCCTTACAAATTGAAACGTGTTTTAATGGTAGAAGTGACACCACTTCTGCTTCTCATTACCCCCCGAGAGTTGTGATACTTCAGCCTCACAGAAGGCAAAGCATCTTGGAAACCCGTTTCCCAGCCAGTGGAAAGGAGGAATCAGTATGAGAATCCCTCAGGAAGCATAGAAATGGGACAGCTTTGATGGCTGGGTGTGGAAATTTGGGGTGTGAAAGCCAGAAGGTGAAATCTGGGTGGTTTCAACCGAGCCCTCACTGGTGACAGACATCTGGTTATGAGCAGATGTCATCCAAACGCATCCCAGATTCCTCTGGAAAACCAAGGAGCAGCAGGAGGGTCAGCTTGGCCAGCTACAGGCTTGAAGCCAGGGGATGAACCTCTGGAAGCTGCCTCAGATGCCCAGGACGTGCTCTTGGATGAGGCTTTTAGTTGAGCAGCTTTCCTACAAACCAGCCTTGTCGGGAGGCCCTGAGTCAACCTTTGCTGCCAAGGAATAATGGCATGGAAATGGGAGTCAGAGCATTAAAAACTGGTTTGGAGTGAATGCGTGGAGGGATAAGTTGCCTCCTGTGATTCACATCCCAACCCATTGTTCACTCAATAAATGGAGATTGGAGATTTTCCTCTATATTTGCGAGTTATTTTTAAGCCGGGCTTAAGGCGTTCGGTTTAGCTCTAAGTCAGCATTTCACAAATTCGCAGTTATTCCGAGGTGGGAACATGCAGAGCTGCTTCTGGATTTGGAAAAAAAGATGCCAAAATCATCAAATTATTCGTTCTCTTGGTTTTATTTTCCCGAAGAACAGAAAATCTCAGAGCGAAGCACAAACAGACATTTTTTCCTGGGAATTTCACAAGGGGCTGTGCCAAGGTCCTCATGGGAACCAGTAAGGTGGACTGGGAACCAGTAAGACTGGTTGGGAACCAGTAAGGTGGATTGGGACCAGTAAGGTTGATGGGAACCAGTAAGGTGGACTGGGAACCAGTAAGGTGGATGGGAACCAGTAAGACTGATTGGAAACCAGTAAGGTTGATGGGAACCAGTAAGACTGATTTGGAACCAGTAAGGTGAATTGGGAACCAGTAAGGTTGATGGGAACCAGTAAGGTGGGTTGGGAACCAGTAAAGTGGACTGGGAACCAGTAAGACTGATTGGGAACCAGTAAGGTGAACTGGGAACCAGTAAGACTGATTGGGAACCAGTAAGGTGGATGGGAACCAGTAAGGTGGATTGGGAACCAGTAAGGTTGATGGGAACCAGTCAGGTTGATGGGAACCAGTAAGGTGGATGGGAACCAGTAAGGTGGATGGGAACCAGTAAGGTGGACTGGGAACCAGTAGAGTGGGTTGGGAACCAGTAAGGTGAATTGGGAACCAGTCAGGTTGATGGGAACCAGTAAGATTGATTGGGAACCAGTAAGGTGGATTGGGAACCAGTAAGGTGGATGGGAACCAGTAAGGTCGATGGGAACCAGTAGAGTTGGTTTCCTCCGTTATACCTCGACCTGTGTGTTAATTTAACGAACAGTTTCCCAGGTTTTCATAATGCCAGTGGGTTCCCAGTGTGTGACTCCCTGATTTCCTCACCGCCGTCGTTTCCCGAAACTCAGGGCGACTCGGGGCTCGTTTTATCCCTCGCTCCCGGATTTTCATGGATCAGCACCTGGTTCTTGTACTTCTCTCCCCAGTCCTCCACGATGTACTGGTGATAGGGGTCGTTGGAGTGCTCCCTCCTCTTGGACTTCACGGTGCTCACCAGGATGGCCACGATGATGAAGGAGAACATCCCGATCATCACCATCAGGTACAGGATGACGTAGTCGAAGTTCTCGGCCGCCACCTGGGCCTGCAGCTTGGTCGCCGCCTCCGTCATGTTCCTCCTCCAGCCGTTCATGTAGCTGAGAAAGGTGTCCTTGAAAACGTCCTCCACCGCCCACGTGAGGTTCTTCACCTCGGCCATCCTCGCTGCGGACAACACAACGCTCATTTTAATCAGATGGCAGTGATCAAAGAGTTGCACTGCTGTGTTTGGTCTGCGTGAGGACAATTCATGACCAACACCCCCTCTGCTGCTTGGAAGGGCCATTTTAAGGCAGCTGAGAATCCCCAGTCTGAGGGGTTGTGGTGGGGAAAAAAGGATTTTTCCCCCTGGAGTTAAAAAAAATGGTAACTCCCAAAGGGGTGGGATCTCTTGATGTTGACCCAATCAGTGCCCCTGCAAAATTTAAACCTATCACACCAGACTGGAAAAGAAGGATGAGGATGTTGTTGGAGGGAGAAGAGATTTGATCCAATGTAAATATATTGCTTTACCATAGGAGAGATAGTTAGGATTGTGTATATAATGTATTATAATATTTATTTGTGTAATGACTGTAATATAATTCCTTTCCCCCCCCCATATTGAGTCTTGTGTTGTGTCTGGAAAACCCCTTTCACACTGGGGTGAGTTGTGGGAGGGGGGCTTGGACTCGGAAATTGGATTTTTGGGGGTCTCAAACCACGACAGGGGTTCAGTGTGTTCAGAGACCCAGTGGGGTCTTGGAATGGTTGGGATTGGGAGGGACCTTGAATATCATCCAGTTCCAACCCCCAACACCTTCCACTGGACCAGGTTGCTTCAACCTGGCCTTGGACACTTCCAGGGATGGGGCATCACAACCTCTCTGTGCCAGGGCCTCTCCACCCTCCCAGCCAGGAATTCCTTCCCAATATCCCATCTAACTCTGCCCTCTGGCAGTTTGAAGCCATTCCCCTTGTCCTGTCCCTCCAGCCCTTGGAAATAGTCTCTCTCCATCTTTCCTGGAGCTCCTTCAGGCCCTGCAAGGCCACAATCAGTTCCCCCCAAAGCTTCTCCTCTCCAGGCTGAACAATCCCAGCTCTCCCAGCCTTTCCTCCCAGCAGAGCTGCTCCAGCCCTCAGACCCTCTTGGTGGCCTCCAAGAGGTCACTGCACGAGGTCCCTCAACCATTGCTGGGCCTCACACACGACCCTGCAGAGTCTTTGTGGCCCCAAAACACCAAAACACACGGTGGGGAAAACCCCCTGCAGGGACAGAAGCAACTGCGGGAAAAGCCTGGGAAGAGGGAAGGCAGGAGGACAGAGCAGTGCCCGGGGCTGAAGTGTCCCAACAGCAAATCCTGGGGCCACAGAGACCACCCGGAGCAAGGAAGGACAACGACAAATCCCAGCTCTTCTCCAGGCTGAACAATCCCAGCTCTCCCAGCCTTTCCTCCCAGCAGAGCTGCTCCAGCCCTGGGATCATCCAGGTGGCCTCCAAGAGGTCTCTTTGCTCTGTGGGAAGCTTTGCTGAGGGCCAGGGAGTTTGGGCCCCCCTGAGCCACCTCAGGGGGGTTGAGGGACAGTCCCTTCCCTACAGACGGGAGACACCAAGAGCAGAAGGATTTCTCCTGAGGAGAAGCCAAAGCAGAGGTCAGGTCCTCTAAGGGCTGGCAGGTTCCACTCCAGCCACTTCCCGGGGGTTCTCAGGGAGGGATGGGACCTTCCCACCCAGGGCGAGGCTGATCCTCATCCCTATGGACACAGGGAAGTGAATTCCTTCTATTCTTCAGGCCAACCAAACCCTCCAAGCTGTGGAAAGCTCCCAAAAAGAGCCACTTGATCTCAGGTCAATCCTCCAGCCACGAGGAGTTTGCTGCAGCCTGGGGCAAGAGGGGGTGGATTTTCAGCATTCATAGGAAATTTGGGGGATCTTTCAAACTGGAATTTGGGAATTCCTTGGATTTTGGGCCCAGCCTTGTGGCACACACAGAAGGATGAAGGTCCACATGCAGATTACACTGAATTATATGAATTCAGATTATACTGACATTATACTCTCACACATGCTCAGGCATAGAGGATAAAGGCAATTAATGAAATTATAAGCAAATATAAATACAAACTACCTTGAAACTTTTCTCTCTGTAAAATTTCTCTGCTTTTGCTTTGATTCAGAACAAAAATTGCTCTATTCTTCCAATAGAAAATAATTACGGAGAGAAACTCACCTTTCCCCCTGTCCTTTTCCAGGAGATTCACTGGGGATTTCCAAATTCCACTGGATAGTAAGGGGATGATCTCCAAAAGAGAGCAGCCTCCAGCCTGCTGGACGTGACAGAAGTGCCTTGCACTGCACACTTTTTGTGTATGTTTAGTGAAAAGCTCAATCTAATCTCACCTGGAAAGTCAAATATTGGCCGGGAGCTCCCGTCAGTCATCCCGTGGGATGCTGGGAACGACTCTTTGTGCCAGTTGTTGGGAATTCTTGTGTTTTAAAAGCATTTTTGTGCTTTCCTGGGGGTGGATGGAGATTCAGCTCCGTGTCTGGTGACCCAGAGGGGAGAAGGGGGAAGATGAGCTCTGCGAAATAATAAGAGGAATTATTAAGAATTAGAATGATTCCCTGTGAGGAAGCAGGGAATTCCTAAAGCAGGGAATTCCTAAAGCAGGGAATTCCTAAAGCAGGGAATTGCTGCTGTTCCCAGCAGTGGGTGGGTTCTGTGTTGGAAGGGGGTTTCCTTGCCCAGGGCAGGGGTTGTTTTCCCCCCCCACTCCCGGGGATTTGTCGTTGTCCTTCCTTGCTCCGGGTGGTCTCTGTGGCCCCAGGATTTGCTGTTGGGCCACTTCAGCCCCAGGCACTGCTCTGTCCTCCTGCCTTCCCTCTTCCCAGGCTTTTCCCTCAGCTCCTTCTGTCCCTGCAGGGGGTTTTCCCCACCGTGTGTTTTGGTGTTTTGGGGCCACAAAGACTCTGCAGGGTCGTGTGTGAGGCCCAGCAATGGTTGAGGGACCTCGTGCAGTGACCTCTTGGAGGCCACCAAGAGGGTCTGAGGGCTGGAGCAGCTCTGCTGGGAGGAAAGGCTGGGAGAGCTGGGATTGTTCAGCCTGGAGAGGAGAAGCTTTGGGGGGAACTGATTGTGGACTTGCAGGGCCTGAAGGAGCCACAGGAAAGATGGGGAGAGACTATTTCCAAGGGCTGGAGGGACAGGACAAGGGGGAATGGATTCAAAGTGACAGAGGGCAGGGATAGATGGGATATTGGGAAGGAATTGTTGGCTGTGAGGGTGGAGAGGCCCTGGCCCAGGTTGCCCAGAGAAGCTGTGGCTGCCCCTGGATCCCTGCAAGTGTCCAAGGCCAGGTTGGATAAACTTGGAGCAACCTGGACTAGTGGAAGGTGTCCCTGCCCATGGCAGGGGGTGGCACTGGATGGGATTTAAGGTCCCTTCCAACCCAAACCTTTCTGTGATTCTATGAATAATACAATATCTACCATAGCATTATTATTATGATGATGATTATTATTTCCTTGGCTAATTCTTGCATGAGAGATGAGCACAGAGCAAGGCAGTGAGAGACCTGCCTGCCAGGCTGCTCAACACCCAAAATGGGACTTTCCCTTCCTTTCTCCCACCAGGATCAGGCCTGGTAGTGCCCAACCCCTCCGCAAAGCCAGTCCTCTCCTGCCCCCAGGCCCAGCCCCTCCGAGCTCTGCTCTGGGGGCACCTCACGAGCTGGAGAAGGAAAAGACAAAAAACCTCAGTAAAAATAAATAAAAATAATAATAATAAAAAACCAAACAAAAACAAAAACAAAAACAAAAACAAACAAACAAACAAACAAAAAAAACCCAAAAAAAACCAAAAAAACCAACCAAACAAAAAAAACCAAAAACAGAATGAATGAATGAATGTAGATTTTATTTCTGGCAAACAGCACATGCTGCCACTTCACTGAGAGCTCTGAGTCACTTCTGAGAAAACAAGTGCCATAAGTGCAAATTTATCCTTCCTTCAACCCATTTCTCCTCCCACCCATTCCTGGCCAGTCCTGCTTGGTTGATACTTGCAGCGCCACTGGTAAAACATATCTATTTTATATATATATATATCAAAAAGATGCATCTGTTTTCAAACAGATGTGAAATTTCCCTGGAGATCCTTGAAGGCTCCTTGGATAATCCCATTGTGAAGGGATTTGCTGGCTCTCAGTAGCCCCGAGGTGCTCGAGGACAGGCAGTGTGGGAATGATGGAAAAGCAGGAGGGGCAGGAAAGGTGAGAGCCTCGATGTTGGTGTCTGGGGTGGAGACTGACACTGAAAATGCTCCTGAGCTCCTAAAATCATGGAATATCCGAGCTGGAAGGACCCACAAGGATCATCCAGTTCAACTCCTGGCCCTGCCCAGGACACCCCAACAATCCCCCCTTGTCCCTGGGAGTGTTGTCCCAATCCCCCATTAGTTGTTTCCCTTCATTCTCTACAATAAACAAACTTTGCACTTTATTTTCCATCAGCAGCTGCTGGTTTTATACTATTTTTTTTGGCCATATCTTTCCTTCATTGTCTTTAAAGTGAGAAAATCACTCCTACATAACTCACAGGGTCCATAACTTAGGATCATGAATTTCATAGGGTTAATTCTTAGAGAAAAAAAAAATGGAGCTGCTAAATGTGATTATTGGGGAATTATGAATATCCTTTAATATGTCCCTGGGTAGTTTACCTTTGCAATTTCTTCTATTAATTAAGTTTAAACTGTTTCTTTCTCTTGACTTTCCTTTATAAATTAAAGGAAACCTAATTTTTCCTATAGCTTAAGACATTTTCCTGCTCCTTTATTGCAAGTGTTGGTAATTAAAGATGCTGCCTCTTTATTTTTCGTTTGCAGCTTTGCTTCTGTGTCTCTTCTCTGTTCCTTTAATTTTTGCACCAGGCTCTGGGTCAACATTTAACTCTTCTTGCCTCTGTTTCCCTTTAAGATTTCCTCTAAGAAAATCCCAATTCTTTCATTTTCTTTCTGCATTCTTTCTTTTCTTTCTTTCTTTCTTTCATTCACCCCACGAATGCAGGGCATGATTTTTCTCTCCCAGGAGAAAGGATTTAGGATTTCTCCATCATTTCCTATATTTTTCAGCACAGCTGGGAGTTTTGATACCTTGCCCTGTGCAGGTTGGGTTTCCCCTTTAAAAGAAGAAACCCTTTTGCAATCACTTATTTCTTGTGTAACTGCTCTTCCATCTTTTGGGGTGCAACATTTAGAGGTTTCCTCTGTAGCTTATTTTCCTGGGGCTTTTGTCTGCTCCATAAATACATTTACTGGTTCAACAGTTGGTTTTTCTGAGGGATCTGGAGACTTAATTGTGTGTTTTAGAGCTTGATCACCCATTGTAACACCTTGGGTGTGTTTGCAGAGTATTGATTTCCAACCTTTCCCATAGGATCAGGCCGAGATCTGATCCTGCTGGAAGGTTGGCTGTTATCCATAGGGATGTCCCCAAAGGTCCATGGCTGGTACAAACCTCTCTCTAAATATTAAATAACTCCGTGGCTGAAGGTTGTTCCCGTCAGGATTCACCATCCTTAATCCCAAAACAGTGAGAGGGACACCTGGGATGGGGATTGGCAGGTGTGACTGGGACTGTTGCACATTGGGAATGCAATTCCTGCCAACTGCTTCCCACTGCAATCCCAAAAAACCCCCCCTCAGGTCTGCAGGAGGCCAAGCAGCTCCTGTTCTCCAGAGCTGCCCTTTCCCAGCAGCTCCTTGGCCAGGAGGGCTCTGTGCCCCCAGAAAATCCATCCCCGGGGCTGCTCTTTGGGAAGGTGTTTGTTTTCCAGCTTGTTGTGATCTCCGAGAGGGGCTAAATAAAAATCTCCTTTGGGGCTAAATAGAAATCCCGGAGTCCCAGAATCCCACAATCATCAGGGTTGGGAGAGACCTTCAGGATCATCCATCCCACCACCAGGATCACCCTGATCCACGTCCCCAAGGCCACATCCAGACACTTCCAGAGGCAGGGACTCCACCACCTCCCTGGGACACTTATTCCAAGGCCTGACCACTCTGCCAAGGATGGTTTTTTTCCCTAATCTCTCATTTTAATCAGTTTGAGGCCGTTTCCTCTCCTCCTTTCCCTCTGGATGTGGCAGCAGAGCCCGACCCCCTCTCATTGCCCCCTCCTGTCAGGGATTTGTGGAGAGCAATGATGTCCTGCCAAGAAATGCTCTGCTCCCCTCGGCCCAGGCTGGAGAAATGGGAGCAGGAGGAGCTGCAACCCTCCAGCTTTGTTGCCATGGTTTTCTGTGTCGCCGTTGCAGAAGCAGCTTTAGAGGATAAATGAGGGTGTTGCCTCCCCGCGGCGCTGAAATGCAAAAGCAAACACGGATATTTCGCCACCTTCGAAGCTTTGCTTCTGGGGAAATTCACTCCCCGGCCTCTCTCGGAGATCACAACAAGCTGGAAAACAAACACCTTGCCAAAGAGCAGCCCCAGGGATGGATTTACTGGGGACACAGAGCCCTCCTGGCCAAGGAGCTGCTGGGAAAGGGCAGCTCTGGGTCAGATCTAGAGAACAGGAGCTGCTTGGCCTCCAGCACACCTGAGGGGGGTTTTTTGGGATTGCAGTGGGAAGCAGCCGGCAGGAATTGCAGCCCCGATGTGCAACAGTCACAGTCACACCTGCCAATCTCCACAACCAGGGGTCTCCCTGAGAGTGAGTTTGTGGAGATTGGGGAATGGAGAGTGGGAGAGACACCACTGCTGAGGCCACATGTCACTGCCAAGCCCTGTCCCCGTTGTGATAAATAATTGTGATTCGTGAAGCAAATGGGTGATTACATCAAAATAAAACAAACGGACTGTAAAACTTAATTACACCCCCATAAAGAAATAAAACAGACCCTTACGAGGTCAAGGGGCCCCAAACCTCCCTGCTATCCTAAGAATAAAATATGGTAGAATTTCAAATCTTTTAGGCACCTGTTTGTCCAAGAATACATGAATTATGACCAGTTGTAGAGATAACCCTTTAGCTTTAGCTGTAAGAAAACCCATATATTCAATACTTAGCAAAAAACTGTAAAATGTCTATGTATATGAGATAATTAATATGCATGAAGTAGCTAAGATAAATGCCAAATGTACCCTGTAGTAGGTGTGCAGATTTGGGAACCTTGTCCCCATTTCTGTTATCCAGCTGGCTGCTTGCTTTTACCATGTAATAAACTCATATTCAAAAACTTATAGAAACTCGAGACTTTGTTTATCACACCCATAAAGCAGAGGGAAGGGACAGCAGCAGTTGCAGCAACAGGCCCTGGGTTTGGCCCTGGCAGAGGTCACTGATTGCAACAGCTCCTCTGGGCAGGGGCAGCTCCCAGCTCCTGACAGGGCTGATCCCCACAGCAACACCAGTCTCGTTCCTTCTCCTTTCACATCCTCACCACAGAGTGTCCTGGGAGCTGCATCCGAATCCTGACCGAATTCCTGGTTCACCTCGTCCCCTTCTTCCCTCTCCCAGTGCCCTGAGAAGCTCTTGGACCTTCTTGCCACAGGACACGTCCAGAACGAGGTGATTCAGAGCAAAGAAATGCATCAGGAGTGTTTGAGTAAAAGGACGTCGTGTCCAGTGCCAGCAGAGGATTATTGTGGGGAGGTGTGACCACGTTTGCCCCACCGGTATGTTCTTCCTTAAGCTCAGCTTTGTCTAGTCCCTTGACTGATTTCTTCACTTCAAAGCTCCCCACCCTGTCTGGGAAAGGGGAGGGAGAGGCAGGAAAGAGGGCTGTGGGAAAATTAAAAACGTGCCAGCAGGAACCAACCTCTGACAACAGAGACAAAGGGGGGGATGGAAAGGTCACCAGGATGCTCCTGTGGAACTCAAGGGTGCAGAGACTTGATGGAGCTTCAGATGGGACAAGGGGAACAAAAAGGGGAGGGCAGGAGAGCAGACAAAGCCTTTCTAGGAGGTTCTTCAGGGATCAGAAGGGAAATCACGACCTGCCACCCTCAGGGTGCTTCGTGTCCCTCTTGGCACTGGAGGCTGGTCCAGGAGGGACATCCTGGTGTTGTTGTAGCCCATGGATGTCCCAGAGTGGGTTTCAGCCCCAGGTTTGGTGGCAGAAACGTGAAGTCCCAGCTGGGAGGTGGCTCAGGGTGGAGGTGCAGGGATCCTGTGGTGCCAGCCCCTCTGGCACGGCCTGGCTTGTGAACGAGCTGGTTCTGCCCTCTGGTTTAAGGGAACTCCACAGAACCAGCGGGGAATTTGGATGGAAAGACACCTGGAGAGCCTGAACTGGAGCTGAAGTTGCTGCCAATCCCCACTTCTGCACAATCCAACACTTCTGGTGTTGGTAACTCCCATGTCCACAGACTTCCTGAATTATTGCTGCAAAGTGTCCTGGGGGAGGGAACCATCTGCTTGAAAACTCCTCAGCAAAACAAGGGGCCTGATCCACCCGGGCTGGAGAGTTCAGCCCCTTCTCCAGGTGTTTCCTTAGCAAGGAGGCATTTCAAGACACGTTTCAAAACAAAGCCATTTAGAAGACAGAGGGCCAAAGTTGGGGATTAAATTCCAGCCCCTCAGTCTGTGAAAAAAATACAAGACATTTCTGAGCCTTGTGTTGGAAGCATTTCCTTGTATTACCAAGCCCTGAAGGTCCTGACAGCAAGTCTGGGGCTTGTCCAGTGGTTTGATCTACACAGACAACTTCTCCTGCTCCAGAAGATCGAGATGTGCTTAAAACCAGGTATCAGCCACGTGTGGAAAGGCTCTGCCTTGCTTCACACTTGATGGCCTCCCTCCCAGACATGTTTAGCCACTGATCAAGAGCTGCCTCAAGAGCTGCAAGGGAGCCAAATGAAAGTGCCTGAAAGCAGGACAATCTTATGTTAAATAACTTGTGTTTAAAACTCCACCGTTGCCTGTGTTTACGTGAAAGTTTCTACGTGGAACCATAGAATGGTTTGGGTTGGAAGAGACCTTCAAGATCATCCAGTTTCAACCCCCTGCCATGGGCAGGGACACCTTCCACCAGACCAGGTTGCAAAACAACAGACATATAAACACACAATTTTATGTATCTTAATCCCTTCTGGTTTTGAAAACTAGAGGAGGGCTTTGCTAAAGAAGGGGAATGAGAAATGGACTGGAGACATCAAGGTACAGCCTGAGGCTTGCAGAGGCCGAGCTTAAGCTGGGAAATCTGAGGAGAGAGCAAGTCAGGGTGCAAATCTGGGATATTTGAGAGCAGAACAGAGCTCAGCTCACCCCTTCCTCACAGCCCTCGGGGGGAGCTCAGCTTGCACTGAGCTGCTTCCAGGGGTGCACCGAGGCCTCCTCCCACCCAGGGAGCTGCCCTGGCCCTGGATCCCAGGCTGTGGGAAAGCTGCTGGCTGGGGATGTGCTGGGAGGGCCCTTGTTCAAATCCCTGGTGCCACTGAGCCACCTCCATCAACCTGTGGGACCACAACCACCTACATCAACCTGTGGGACACAACCATCACCTACATCACTGTGGGACACAACCATCAACTGTGGGACACAACCATCAACTGTGGGACACAACCAGCACCTCCATCAACCTGTGGGACACAACCATCACCTACATCACCGTGGGACCAGAACCATCACCTCCATCAACTGTGGGACACAACCATCACCTCCATCAACTGTGGGACACAACCATCACCTCCATCAACTGTGGGACCCAACCATCACCTCCATCAACTGTGGGACACAACCAACACCTACATCAACTGTGGGACACAACCATCACCTCCATCAACTGTGGGACACAACCATCACCTCCATCAGCTGTGGGGCTCCATCAACAACGTGTCTGTGCCACGTCGAGCTGCACAGGCAGGAAGAGGAGGAGACCCCCCAGCCCAGGACATGCCAGAACCACCTGGTCTGAGCCCATGGTCCCCATGGCTGGGCACAACCCGTTGCCAAACTCAGTGTGTGGCAGGAATCTCAAGTTGGGCCCAGAGCTGCCGTGTATTTTGATTTTCCTGCTCTCCATCACTGCATGTTAAAGAGGTGCTGGTTGTTTTTAAGTTGTAGACCTGGGTCCAGCTTAGTGGAGATGCTCCTTGTCCATACTTGGGGCTTTAATGGAGCCCTGTGACTGTGGAGTTGGTACTACAGTGAGAGGAAAAAGGCAAGAAAAGGCCAGGTCAGGACATTTTAGTGACACAAAAAAACAGAGCAGTCACCCCCCACAACCTCCTGAGCCCAGCTCTGGTGTCAGAGAAGGGCACGTGACACCGAGATTTATTTTGGCAGAAGAACCTCTGTGTTTGACACACAAACCATCCACAGAGGTCACCGAGGCCAAAACGTATCCCCAGGCCCCACAAAACCCCGGCACACCCCAGGGGGCCTCCCACACAACCCTGTCGGAAAAGTAAAGACAACCCATCATTTCCAGCCGCTGCCAAGGGAGGAAAACAAGTGTGTCAGCACAGGAGTTGGGCAATAATTGCTCCTGTAACCTGGTATTTGGTGCATGAGCACAGGCCCGGTCCTGGTTTCCTCACCCTCCCGTGACCTTGGGCCCATTTGCAATCCCGGTTGTGCAAAGCGGCCTTGCCATCTGCCCGTGTCCAGCTCCTGCTTCCAGCAGAAAATCCTGGAGAAAGTCTCTGGAGGGGCGGGAAGAGGCCAAACCCTTCCCTGGCACCCGGCCTTGGATCCACACCCTGGGCTGAGGGGCTGGTGGCACCTCTGGCACCGGGATGCTCCAGATCCTGTGCCCACCCTGCTCGGATCCAGGCTGTCCCCCATCCAGCAGCAGCTCCCCCCGGAAGGTGCTGGAAGCCAAGGAAAGCTCCTCGCGCTGATCTGCTGGGCCACACGTGTTTATCCCTCTCCTGAGGGAGTGTGGGATTTGGGAGATCCAGTGCACTGCATAACTCTGAGTATTCCCATGGCCAGGAAGGGCATGGAGTGACAGGGCAAGGGGGAATGGCTTCTCACTGCCAGAGGGCAGGGATGGATGGGATATTGGGAAGGAATTCCTGTGTGTGAGAGTGATGAGGCCCTGGCCCAGGTTGCCCAGAGGAGCTGTGGCTGCCCCTGGATCCCTGGGAGTGTCCAAGGCCAGGTTGGACGGGGCTTGGAGCAACCTGGGCTGGTGGAAGGTGTCCCTGCCCATGGCAGGGGGTGGAACAGGATGATTTTTTAAAGTCCCTTCCAACCCAAACCCCTCTGGGATTCGAAGAAATGCAGCAATTCCGTGGAATTCTCAGCGGCCTCCTCCCAGCTGGAACCTTCCCGTTGACATTAATCTCAATTTCGGAAGGCAGGGTGCAATTAAGCTCAGCCTGGTTGGAAGTGGCTCTTAAGAACATGCCTAACTTTAAGCAAAAGCTCAAGTGCTGCTCTGCATAAAGATGATTTCCTGAGCCGGAGCCTCCGCTGGGAGCTGGAGCCCATCCAGGGGAAGGTTATTCTGGGTAAGCTGCCTGAGGGATTTCAACAGATAATTCTGTGCATCTCTCTAACACCCTGTGTGGAGAACAGTAATCTTTTAATTGGATTCCATCCCAATAATTACCCTGCTGGATCTGCTGATGTCCAGAGCTCCAGAATCCGTGTCCTGGCGTCTCCTTTGAAGGCTCCAGAAAAAGCTCCAGTAAAGACCCACTGATGGTTCTCCTTAATTTTCATGAACACTGTGAGTGTGCTTGCCAGGAACACGTGCTGGAAGCATTGTGGAATGACATTTTATCCTGCCAAAGTCATGGAATTGTGCTTTGGTCCTGTTTTTTTAGTTCCAGTGACACCTTGGAGAACGATGAGATGGGTGTCTCTGGTGCCGCCTTTCACTGACCTGAAGATGGAAGAAGGATAAGAAATTGCCATTTTCATAAAACTTCTGGTTGCCTTCCAAAAGAAATCCAATTTTTCACAGTTCCCAGAAGGTCTTTTTGTGTGTAGAACTATGGGATGCTGTGCAGTGTGACTGTGCATTGTCTGACTCGCTGGATTTTGATTTTCAGGCACTTGCTGAGGTTGGAGTGGCAGAAAAAAATCCAGTCCAAGGTTCCTAATGCAAATTAGTTCTAAAAGACACAACCAGACTTCAGCTCAAAGTCAGCACTTTGGTCTCACTACATTTAAAGAGAACAGTCTGGAGTCAAGTGGGTGTTTATTTGTTTGTCTCCTCCTCATCTCCTCCAGATGCTGATGAACTTCAACCCGTTGTCCCTGGGGAGCTGGGAAGCACAGGATAGACTCCTTGCCTGGATTTGCACATGTGTGTCTCCACTAAAGTTATCCTGGAGGATATTCCAAGGAAAAAGGCCTCACTCCCCTCTGCAGTGCCATAATTCAGGAGCTTTGCTTGACAAGGATGCAGAGCTGACCTTTGTGACCTCAGTTCCCTCAAATATGAATCCAACCCTGGGTTCAAACTCTGCAGACCATTCCTGAATCTGGACCTGTGCAAGAACTGAACTGAACTCTGCATGTTCCTCCATGTTAATGTGTTACATTTGAGCTGAGATTTTTGGGCTCTCCCCTGACCCCAAACCGGGGGGAAAAATGGAGAAGTTCCCCTTTACAAACTGACCCTCCTCCAGAAGAATCCCAACCCTTCCCAATCCAAACCACGTGGATGGGTTGGCTGAAGGGAAAGAGCCTTGAACTGGAGGGTTCCCCATCCCTGGGGTTTGATTTTGCCCACGTTGATCATCAGAATAACCCCACAGTTGCCACAGCTCGGGGCTCACCCGGAGGAATCGGATCTTCTCGGGAGGGAGGGCTCAAAAATCTCATCAAAACCAGCCTTTCTGTTAAAGCTGATTATAAAACTTCATTATTTTGTGGTTTCTTTAGTCAGGTTTGACTTTTGATGAGTAAAAATTGCTGAGAGTTACCACAATGAACCCCCCTGAAGTGCTCGGGGGGGGGTTGAGCAGAGGTGTGTCCCTTGTGTCCCCCAAACCTGTGGGGAGAAGGTTGTCCCCATTCCTTCCTTCAAAGGCTCCCGATCAGCCCGTGCTTGGCACAGGGCACAAAGCCTTTTGTTTGACCTCCAGCTCTGCCTAAACATCAGGATAAATGAAAAGGAACCTGATTAGAGATAAAAATATCTGGGTCGCTTTGGCCAGCGAAGCAGGAGAGGATTTAATCTTATCCAGAGACACATTTTTCCATAAATCAGGACGGTCCCTTGTTTTTTTCTCTCTTGGAGCACATGAGGAGGCAGGTTCCCAACTCCAGCTGGCTCTAAATATAATTTCATGTTTGAAGGGCCAACTGAGGTGTTATTAAAGAAGTGAAATGTTTCTCCTTCCCTTTGGACATCAGACCAGTAACAAAGGCCATGGCAGCATCCCACGGTGACCCAAAATGGGCTCCTCCAATTTTTTTTTCACATGAAAAACTGAAAACTACAAAACAAATAAGAATGAAACACCCTAATAGGAAGAAGTGATGGTCTAACCTGAGAAATTACAGGAATTTTGCTTATTTGGTTTGTGCTGATGGATAAACTCCTGTCTGGAATTCTCTTTGGACAGGACAACGGGGAATGGCTTCCCACTGCCAAAAGGCAGGGAGAGATGGGATATTGGGAAGGAATTCTTCCCTGGGAGGGTGGGGAGGCCCTGGCCCAGGTTGCCCAGAGAAGCTGTGGCTGCCCCTGGATCCCGGGAAGTGTCCAAGGCCAGGTTGGATGGGGCTTGGAGCAACCTGGGCTGGTGGAAGGTGTCCCTGCCCATGGCAGGGGGTGGAACAAGATAATTTTTAGGCTCCCTTCCAACCCGAAGCATTCCATAATTCCATGCTGTTGTGAAGGACACAGACACAGCACAGCCAGTGTCTGCCATCCCAGGAGGGCTCTGCTTGCAGGGCTTTGTGCAGAGCTCTGTCCTGGTGTCTGGGAGCCTTTTCCTGGTGGCAGGACCACCACGGGCTCGAGAAGTTCAAAGGAAAACATCAACGATTCTCTTTTAGAAAAGCAACTTCAAGGTGAGTCCAACCTGTTGAAATCAGTGGGAGTGAGGAACCAAAAGAGCTCTGAGAAGTTCAGTGGTTTGTGTGGTCTCTGAATGACTCTGAGATGGCACAAGAGGGTGAATCCACCACCTCTCAGCTGTGCCTGTCTCTGCTGACCCCCCGACTCCTGATGTCTTTGATGCTGAGATTGATTTATGAACCCAAACCCCCACAGAAATTCTCATTCTTGTCCCAAGCCCTGCAAGGTGGAACCTGCTGGAGAGTCCCCCCAGAGCTGGCCATGGCCCAGGGCTCCACCTGCTCTTTGAAACAAGAATTAGTCATTCCTAAAGGAGCAGCATTTTTAATTGGTCGTTAACACCAGACCAGAGGGGCCTGAAGCTCCCAGAATGGGCAGAATGGGCAATGGAGCTGGGAAGGGCCTGGAGCACCTGGAGTTCCCTTGGAAGTGCAGCTGGAGCTGGACAGGCCTGCTGGGAATGCTGCAGGGCGTGGGGGGGAGCAGCTTTCCTGGGAATGACTCTCCCAGTCCTGCTGGAGCTCCCAGAGAGCTGCTCACACACGCGTGGGGCTGCTCTGGGGTTATTCCTGCCAGGCAGGAGGAGTCCTGATTTCCACCACCTCAGACACACTTGGCCTTTCCCCTGAGTGCCCCCGAGCAGGGGGAGGGCAGAGTCACCAGGAATTCGAGTGCAGAACATGGAATCAACACTTTTCCTCTTCACAGACCGCTCAGCGTCGGAATTTGGCCACCCCAAAGCCTGGCACCGAGGGCCAGATGCCCCTGCGAGTTGGCACTCGGGTTTCCTCAGCTGGTCTTCGCTCTTCTCTCTGCCTACACCCCGCCTAAAACCAGCCCCAAAAATAAGCTCAGCTTATCCACGCCGGCTGCCGTTTTCGGGAGCGACCACAGCGTGTCCCCACAGAGCTGTGCTTCCATCCATCCCCGCATCCCTTCCAGCGGGAATCCATCCAAATGGGAGCTCATCTGCATGCCCGTAAATATCCCCCTCCCTCCCTCCAGCGCTGCTCCAGCCCCGGCTTCCATGGGCAGAGCTGGCAGGAGAACGATGCCGACCTTCAGTCGTGCCCAGTGCTCTCGGGTCAGGCCTGGAGAGTCATTAAAAAAAAAAAACAAACCAAAAACCAACAAATCAACCAGCCAAGAAAACCGAACAGCGTGGAAAGGTCAGAATTCAAGGTCTGCTGCTCCTCGCTAAGAAATAACACCCGGAGCCTTCCTCGTTTGCATAAAGAGTTGGACTGAGACATGAAATGTCCCAAAAAACGGGTGTTGTGCCCTGTTGGGTGTCACTGAAGGGTGGGAGGGAGAAGCCTCCCTGACTTCGCTGGGTGCACACCTGAGAGCACCCCAACTTATGGAGAAATTGGGGTTTCAGGAGAAGCCCTTTCCAGCCCCCTCAGGTGAGACCCCCCTGCAGAGCTGCTCCAGCCCTGGGGAACAGCCCAGCAGGGACATGGAGCTGCTGGAGAGAGGCCAGAGCAGGAACCAAGAGGATCCCAGGGCTGGAGCAGCTCTGCTGGGAGGAAAGGCTGGGAGAGTTGGGATTGTTCAGCCTGGAGAGGAGAAGCTTTGGGGTGACCTGATTGTGGCCTTGCAGGGCCTGAAGGGCTCCAGGAAAGCTGGAGAGAGACTATTTCCAAGGGCTGGAGGGACAGGACAAAGGGAATGGCTTCAAACTGCCAGAGAGTAGGGTTAGGTGGGATATTGGGAAGAAATTGTTGGCTGGGAGGGTGGGGAGGCCCTGGGATAGAATTCCCAGAGAAGCTGTGGCTGCCCCTGGATCCCTGGAAGTGTCCAAGGCCAGGTTGGACGGGGCTTGGAGCAACCTGGGCTGGTGGAAGGTGTCCCTGCCCATGGCAGGGGGTGACACTGGTTGATCTTTAAGCTCCCTTCCAACCCAAACCATTCCATGATTCTGTACGTGCATGACCAGTCATGGAAGCAGCAGCAGCACCTCTGGAACTGCAGAATTTGCCGGGATGTATCTGGAATGTGGCCTGGGACACTTCAATCCCCCTCCCTTGTCCTTTCAAACACTGGGTGTCTCTGCAAAAGCTGGACCCTGGAGGTGCCACAGGTCCTCTCAGCTCCCTGTCCCCAGCCAGGCGTGCCAGTCACTGCCACCCAAGGGTGGGGACCAAATAAGGCCCACATTGTCCTCACTAAATGGACAGAACTTGAGGGGAACAGGGAAAGAAATACCTACAGGGCTCTGATTTCACAGAGCAGAGCTGCAGAGGCCACGGGATAGAGATCCCTGGCCAGACTGGCCACTGGGAGAAAGGGAAATTAGGGGGCAAAGGGGAAAAAGTTACAGGATTTCTTCAAGACCAAGAGCTGGAACAACCACTTGGGAAGGAGGAAGATATTTCTGCCTTAAGTATGAAGACTTTCAGGAAGCCCTCAGACAGGAAAGCCCTCCCAGAGGGAGCTGGGGAGGCTCAGCCTGGAGCAAAGGAGGCTCAGGGGGGACCTTCTGGCTCTGCAACCCCCTGACAGGAGGGGGGAGCCGGGGGGGGTCGGGCTCTGCTGCCAGGGAACAAGGGACAGGAGGAGAGGGAACGGCCTCCAGCTGTGCCAGGGGAGGCTCAGGGTGGCCAGGAGGAGGAATTTCCTGCTGGAAAGGGTGGTGAGGCCTTGGCAGGGGCTGCCCAGGGAGGTTTGGAGTGCCCAGCCCTGGAGGTGTCCCAGGAAGGCCTGGCCGTGGCACTCAGTGCTCTGGGCTGGGGACAAGGTGGGGATGGGGCACAGGGGGGATCCATGGGCTGGGAGGGCTTTTCCTACCTCAGGGATTCTGTGTTAAGGAGGCCATCAGGGGAACAAGCCTTCCTAAGGTCAAGTGGTGCCTAGTGAAGCAACGATGAGCATCCAAAGCTGGAGAAGAGATGTCACAAAATCCCGGCCAAGCTGAGATCCTTCTTGGTAATAGGCAGGGAGTGGGCTCCAGCTACCAAATCCAGTGGGATTTTGTCTTTCAGGTGGCCCCACTCCCTCACAGATCTGCCTGTTCCTGCTTTGCTCAGGTCAGTCCAGCAGAGTTTGTTGAGGTTCATTCCCAGGCTCTGGGAGGTCAGGCAGGTGGAGAGGTTGAAGACTCAGCCCTGTGTCCTCCACATCAAGGCTGAGCCCTTGAACCAGAGGCAGTCAGAGAATCTTCTGAGTTGGGAGAACCCCCAAGGATCATCCAGCCCAAGCCCTGGCCCTGCCCAGGACACCCCAACAATCCCCCCTGTCCCTGAGAGCGTTGTCCAAACCCTCCTGGAGCTCTGGCAGCCTTGGGGCCGTGCCCACTGCCCTGGGGAGCCTGGGCAGTGCCCACCACCCTGTGAGGGAAGAACCTTGTCCTGAGATCCCCCCTGAGCCTGCCCTGTCCCAGCTCCAGCCCTTCCCTGGGTCCTGTCCCTGCTCCCAGAGGTCGGAGCTGCCCCTCGGGAGGAGCCGCAACCAAACCCTGGGAGAGCTCCTTGAACGGGGCCGGTGAGGAGCTGAGGGACCTGGGGCTCTGTTTCACCTCTACTTTTCCTCCATCCTCTTGATTTTTGTCCCCTTCAGGGAGAGATGCCTCCCACCCCCTTTTTACAGCCTCTGATACCCCAGACTTTAGGAAGCAGAAGAGCCACTTTCCCTGAGCCCGGAGCGACTTCCACGAGGAGCCGGCCCGGGGAGCCAAGCTCTGCCCTGCAGCTCGGGGCAGAAAAAGGTCAGGCCAGCTTGTGGCTTGTGATAACCCTCCCAACCTCCCTCCCGGGCCATGACCCATCTCTCTGGGTCCGGGGAATGCGAGTGACCTCCAGGACTGCACGGATGTGCCACGGAATGCGAGCTGACTTTCAGGAATGACTTCGTGCCAGAAGCTTCTCTGCGTGAGGCTGCTGCTGATTGCTGGGCCTCGACCACAGGATTACACTTGTCGACCAGAAAGTATTTTTACCACACGTGCCTTTCTCTGCACTCGCTGACCTGCCAGAGAGCCCTCACCTCTGTCCCTCGGGGCCTGGCCCCGTGGACAACATTCCCACCGTGTCCCATCGCTGTCTCTGGTGGAGCAGGACCGGCTGCCCACCCCTGGGGCAGGTTGGGGACGAAGGTGCCCCAGGTCTTGCTCTCAGCTGGTCTCTCCAGGCAGCTCTCAGACACCCAGGACACCTTTGGCAGGAGCTGAGGGTGGCACTGAGCTCCCCACGGTCACTTGGGTGGCTGCTGGAGGTGGGAGATCCCACAGTGTGGAGGGTGACACCTCCTGCCAGCAATCCAGACAATAAACAGGCACAGGGGGTGGTGGGGAACTCCCAGGAAGGACAGGCACAGGGATTGGGGCACACAGGGGCCACCTGTGGGGGTCAGAGAGCCAGGGACACCCAACCCCGTTGTGACTGACTGTGGGGGACCCCACAGGGCAGCACCTCTGCAGGGGGGGCAGTTCGGGTGGGAGAGACATCAGGGGCTCCAACGTGGCCAGTTAAAGGGTGTCCCTGGGGCTCAGGAGTGAAGAGTGAGGATGAATCTTCAGCCTGACTGAAATGGTGCAGGGATGTGTGGGAGAAGTGCCACAGCCATGGATTCCACCCAGGAACACGGGTGGGGTGCTGTGATCCTGCACCTCGGAGCGCAGGGCAGGCACAAGCTGGGATACCTGGCTTTGTTCATCCTGCTCTGGAATCACTGCTGGAATGACCTCCCCTGACTGAAAGCAGGTGGTTTCGTGGCTCTGGGACTTCTCTTCAATCTCACCTGGGCAGTGTCAACACCCCCCAGAGAACTCCCAGCTCCAACTTCTCCCCCTCCCACTGCTAATTCCTGCCTCGTTGCTTAGGACTGTTCATTCCCATAGTGAATTAATGTAAAAGCGTCTTCTCAGAGGTAGAATCGTGACATTTCATTTAATTCAGTGCTTCAAACATTCTCTGGGAGCGTCTGGCTCACCAAAATCACCTTTATCTCACCCACAACTTGTAATTTCTCTGGGTCCTGGGCAGCCTGGCTTCCTCAGCCTGCAGGTCATGATGTTCTTTTTGGCTTTTTTGGCTTGCACGTGGTGTGGATGAGGCCTCTTTGCTCCCTGAAGCTCAGGGGTGGTTTCTTAAGAGTTCCTGGTGTATCAACTGAGAAGATGCTCTTGTGGAACTATTGTATTTCTTTCCTTTTTTTTGTTGTTTGTTTGTTCGGTTGTTTTTTTTTTGGCTTAATGGCTTGGCTGTTAAACCAAGACAACTTCTTCCTGCAGATAATAATCCACTAATTGCCCAGAGAGGTTGTGGAGCCCCAGCCCTGGAATGGGACACATCCCTGGAAGTGTCCAAGGACAGGTTGGGCGGGGCTTGGAGCAACCTGGGTTAGTGGAAGGTGTCACTGGATGATCTTCGAGGTCCCTTCCAACCCAAAACTTCTTCAGAGAGACCAGGTGGATGTTTTAAGCAGGAAAAAGAAAAGCAATGGCACAAGAGAGATTCCAGCTCTTTTAATACCACTCAGTTCTCCAGGTTTAACTGGACAAACAACCCCTTCACCCCCAGACTTATTGAACCCCTTCCAATAGACCGGGTTAACATGGTCAGAAATTGAACTTTAGTTAATACAGCTCCTGAGTTTGGTTAATACAGCTCCTGATTTTGTGCTTCCACAGGGAAAAAGGGACAGGGATGAGTTGCTGGTGGTTGGGGTGACTGGTTGGTTTGACTCTCATCCTGCAGGACCATCAAACACAAACAGACACCAGGAGACACGGGGATGAGTTTAAGACCCCTGATTGTGCCTGGCAAATTCCAAACCCTCAGCAGATTTGCCGCTGCCCTTCTTAGAAATGTGGTTTCACATTTTTCTCCCCATGCTGGGAGAGGGGAAAATAAATAAATAAATAAATAAATAAATAAATAAATAAATAAATAAAAAAGTAGGGTTTTTCCACTCTCCCGTCTTGTAAAAGCAACTCCATGTCTTCGCTCCCACAGGTAAATTGAACCTCCAGGCGAACACCAGCCATGGAAAACTCCTAAAAGGTGAGTGTTTTGGAAAGTTAGGAGAGTGTGAAAAATAGGGGCCATAATGGAAACTATTCCTGCAGCAGTAGGCAAATGATTATATTCCCATATTGGATTCCTTCTCCACTGTGTTTTGGGTTTCGAGCCAACCCTGCAAAGTGCACCAAAGGCAAACAAAGCCAACGATGAGCAGCCCAAAAATTCAATGTTGTCCCACGAAACATAGTTGAGGTGAAGGAAATTATGTGGCATGGAAGCTGAGGTTAAGTGAACACAAAGGCAGAGGAATTTGGGCGCTTTGGGGGACGTGCAGGAAATATCTTTGCCTTTGCATCTGGTACAAATCGGAGATGAAAGCGCGAGCCCTGGGCCAAAACGGTGGTTGGGCAAAACATTCCCATTGTCTTCGAAAACTAAATGTTGTTTCTCGAGGATTTGTGTTTGTGTAGCTTCGAGCTATTCCATAGGGGACTCTGGAGAGTGCCAGTGCTGAGGTAAAATGATTCTGCTGTCTCAGGCAAAGCTGGAAGGTTGGAAGGGAAGGCTCCAGGACCTCTGAGCAAAGATCCCCAATGAGGCTCATGGAGAAGGCACTGCCAGAGGAAGGTGTTGAAGAGGAGTAAGTGCTCCCCATCCCACCTTTCCTGCAGATTCTTCTTGTTTAAACCAGGCAGTTTGTGAGTTTTTCCTTCCCTGTACACTCATTCAACGACCGGGAGAGGAAGGACAGACAAGGATTGTGAAGATCCATAAGCAACGGCCAAAATGCCATTTCTATCAGAATCCCAGAATCCCTGAGGCTGGAAAAGCCCTCCCAGCCCATGGATCCCCCCTGTGCCCCATCCCCACCTTGTCCCCCAGCCCAGAGCACTGAGTGCCACGGCCAGGCCTTCCTGGGACACCTCCAGGGCTGGGCACTCCAAACCTCCCTGGGCAGCCCCTGCCAAGGCCTGACCACCCTTTCCAGCAGGAAATTCCTCCTCCTGTCCAACCTGAGCCTCCTCTGGCACAGCTGGAGGCCGTTCCCTCTCAGCCAGAGTGTGCCCAGGTGGCCAAGAGGGCCGATAGATCCTGGCCTGGCTCAGGAACAGTGTGGCAGCAGGAGCAGGGAAGTGATTCCTGCCCTGGACTCAGCGCTGGTGAGGCCACCCCTGGAGTGCTGTGTCCAGTTCTGGGCCCTCAGCTCAGGAAGGACATGGAGGGGCTGGAGCAGGTGCAGAGGAGAGCAACGAGGCTGGGGAAGGGACTGGAGCACAAGTGCTGTGAGGAGAGGCTGAGGGAGCTGGGGCTGTTCAGCCTGGAGAAGAGGAGGCTCAGGGGAGACCTCCTCACTCTCTGCAACTCCCTGACAGGAGGGGGGAGCCAGGGGGGGGTTGGTCTCTTTTCCCAGGCAACCATCAGCAAGACAAGAGGGCTGGGTCTGCAGCTGTGCCAGGGGAGGGTTAGGTTGGATATTAGGAAGAATTTCTTTGCAGAGAGGGTGCTCAGCCATTGGAATGGGCTGCCCAGGGAAGTGGTGGATTCTCTGTCCCTGGAGGTGTTTAAGGACAGACTGGATGTGGCATCAGTGCCATGGGCTGGGAACCACGGCGGGGTTGGATCAAGGGTTGGACTGGATGATCTCAGAGGGCTTTTCCAACCTGGTTAATTCCATGATTCTCTGGTCCTGTCCCTTGTTCCCTGGCAGCAGAGCCCGACCCCCCCTGGCTCCCCCCTCCTGTCAGGGGGTTGCAGAGCCAGAAGGTCCCCTCTGAACCTCCTTTTCTCCAGGCTGAGCCCCCCCAGCTCCCTCAGCCCCTCCTGCTGCTCCAGCCCCTTCCCCAGCTCCGTTCCCTTCCCTCCAGCCCCTCCATGTCTCTCTTCCATGAGGTTCCAGACCTGGACACCGCCCTGGAGGGGCCTCACCCGTGCCCAACACAAGGGCTCAAAGCCCTTTTAGGTTCACAGCTGACATGAGGAACTTCCTCTTCTTGGGCTGAGCTCTCCTGACCCTGCTCTGAGTTGTTCTTTCCAGCTTGGCAATATTTTTGCCCCACGCTCAGCAGTCAAAGAGAAACTTGAAGCAAAGAATTCTAAGCTTTGACTTGAGACAGTGACAAGGGGAGACGGATCCCGTGGCTTTAGGAGACACAATATGGCCACTTGATTTAATTCCCCCTGCTAAGCAAGAACCAAACAAGGAGTTTTTTAGGGTGGGATTCATCTGGCCTAAAGTAGGTGATTGATTTAGGACTGGATGAAACGTGCTCTGCAGGTGTTTGTGTGTCCTTATTGACCACGGAGGGTTCGCAGGGTGACTAATCCTGCAGGAAACGCCTCCATCCTCAATCCCTGCACTGGAGCAGATGGATCCTAGGGCTGGATCCTGGTGGCAGTCAGGACAGTGACTGCATCCAACAGGCAATATCCTGGTTGTTGGTGTCACCACCCATCACTTCTCCTCATCTGAATGCTGGAAAAACTTGGAAGCAGAGCAAGGCTTGGACAGCTGGTTTCCAAATGAAACTGTGGGGCATTTCTAAACCATCATTTCTCGATGATTTCTTCAACAAGTGTTAACATAAGCTGTAAAAATGACCTCACTCACTGCTGTAGAGCTCACTCGCTGGGCTCTCCATGAGACAGGAAAATCCAAGGCCATGAGGAAAAAGGAACATGGGTAGGACAAAAGAATGAAAAACGAGAGGCAGGAGGAGGAAAGGAGAGATAAATGGGAGCAAATAAATCAAGAGAGGCAGGAGTGAGACACAAGACCACAGGGAAATATGAAATACTGTCTCTGTCTGAGCCTTCCCTACTCCCAGACATCTGGTCATTCCAGAAGGAGTAACCTCACTCTGGGGAAAACAACAGTGTGTCCCTAAAATGGAGAAGATCCCTAAAGATCAAAGGGTTTCTCACTGTCTTCATCAAACACATGGGGTGTCAGTGGTCTTGAAGAGCAGATGAACTTCTCTCCCTTGCATGGAGAAGAGAAGGCTCTGGAAAGACCTCAGTGCCCAAGGGGGATTATATAAAAGAGGGAATTTTTATATGGGCAGAGAGTGACAGCACAAGGGGTAATGGTTTCAAAGTGAAGGAGATGGGTTAGATGGGATATTGGGAAGGAATTCCTGGCTGGGAGGGTGGGGAGGGGCTGGGATAGAATTCCCAGAGAAACTGTGGCTGCCCCTGGATCCCTGGAAGTGTCCAAGGCCAGGTTGGACGGGGCTTGGAGCAACCTGGGCTGGTGGAAGATGTCCCTGCCCGTGGTTGCCCATGGCAACCTTTACCAGGGCCTCATCACCCTCATAGGGAAGCATTTTTTCCCAATATCCCATCTAACCATTCCCTCTTTCATCTTAAGGCCATTCCCACTTGTCCTGTCACTCCATGCCCTCATGGAAGGGACTCACTTTCCACAGCAGGTCCCAGTCCTCCAGGTCACAGAACCATCTGCACAGAAGGAAAACCAGGATTAAATCCTATTTATAGCTCATCTCACACTTTTCCATCTCTTGGACCCAAGCTCCAGCGTCCTGACCAGCTGCCAACTGCACATTTGCACTCCCTGAGTCCCTCAAGGAACTTGTCCCCTCGTTCCCACCAGTGGAGAACATCCCAAGGCCTCTGGAAAGCTGTGCTGGCTGGAGGAGCAGCAGAACAGCAGAAACCACCCCCTGGACAAAGTTGTGAAGGACTGGCAGGAAAAAAAAGGGCTGATTCAGCTTCCCAGGCCAAATCCTGCCCCCTCACGTCCAGGCGAGTTTGTGGGATCCAGGACACTCGGCTTCGGTGAGGAGCAGGATATAAATATCTTGGTTTAGGCCTGGAAAGACAGACAGACAGACAGACAGACAGAGGGGTTGAGCTTAATTTCAGTGCTGCTGCAACACGAGCTTCCCCGAGGAGCTGAACCTGGAAGGGTCGTTGGCCACGGCGCTGGAAGATAAAACAGGGAAGGACTGACATGGTTTGCAGGGATTTACCTGAAGTTCTTCTGAGGCTCTTTGGCCCCTCTTCACCCTCAGGCCTTTCTGAGCCCAGGAAAATGCCACCCCACCTCTGCACTGCTCAGAAACGTGACCTGAACAAGGCTCAGAGAGCAGTAAATTGAGAGGAAATAAAACCAGGAGAAGGCAGGGAAAGGAGTTTGTTGTTGCAACCAGACAGGGCAAGGAAAGCTTGACTTTTGTGTCCACATTGATTGGGAAAACTGCAGGTGCTGATGGATAAATCTGAGATTATAGTGGGAATTTTTCTGATAGAATCATGGAATGGTTTGGGTTGGAAGGGAACTTAAAGCTCACCCAGTGTCACCCCCTGCCATGGGCAGGGACACCTTCCACCAGCCCAGGTTGCTCCAAGTTTATCCAACCTGGCCTTGGACACTTCCAGGGATCCAGGGGCAGCCACAGCTTCTCTGGGCAACCTGGGCCTCCCCACCTCCCCACCCTCCCAGCCAGGAATTCCTTCCCAATATCCCATCTATCCCTGCCCTCTGGAAGTTTGAAGCCATTCCCCGTGTCCTGTCCCTCCAGCCCTTGCAAATAGTCTCTCTCCATCTTTCCTGGAGCTCCTTCAGGCCCTGCAAGGCCACAATCAGTTCCCCCCAAAGCTTCTCCTCTCCAGGCTGAACAATCCCAGCTCTCCCAGCCTTTCCTCCCAGCAGAGCTGCTCCAGCCCTGGATCCTCTTGGTTCCTGCTCTGGCCTCTCTCCAGCAGCTCCATGTCCTTGCTGGGCTGTTCCCCAGGGCTGGAGCAGCTCTGCAGGGGGGTCTCACCCGAGGGGACAGAGGGGCACAATCCCCTCTGAGAGAGCCAGAAGGTCCCCCCTGAGCCTCCTTTTCTCCAGGATGAGCCCCCCCTGCTCCCTCAGCTGCTCCTGGTGCTCCAGACCCTTCCCAGCTTCTCTTCTCCCAACTATGGAGCCCCAACTCCACGGATGCCGCCCCTCCCCTGAGCCAAGGCAGAGCCAGCTGTGGGAGCCACGAGATGCTGCAGCTCCTGGGGAGCTTTTCCGTGCCAAGACCATCAGGAAAACATTGAATTCCCTGTCATTTCTAATCATTATTCAGCCAAACAGCTGCTCGTGCCTTTGGGAATCATCTGGTGCTCCACAAGAATTAAAACCAGGAGGACAAAGACCCTCAGACATCTCAGCCTGTGCATCTTCACACCTCAACCTCGTGTCCGTGGCCAAAAGAATGTGTTGGAGATATAAAAATCTTTATCTTTCATGGAAAGGATCTTTCCTTCTTCCCCTCTGAACTTTTGTTGGAGGGAGATTTGATCTGGTGTAAATATATTGCTTTACCATAGGAGAGAGAGTTAAAATTGTGTATATAATATATTATAGTATTTATTTGTGTAATGATTGTAATATAATTCCCTTCCCCCCTATACTGAGTCTTGTGTTATGTCTGGAAAACCCTCTCACACTGAAGTGAATTGTGGGAGGGGGGCTTGGAAATTGCTTTTTTGGGGCTCTCAAACCACCACAGGTGCACATGGAATTCACTTCATATTCACCTTCTGGAAATCTCTGCTGTCCTGGAGGCAAAAATCCTGATTTTCCTGCTCTTTCCCTCTTTTCTGTGATAAAAAACTCCTTTTTTTTATTGCAGAATAATATAAATAAAAAGCAAATAATGCTGTTCCCCAGACATGCCGATGGTTTGGGGCAGTTCATTGCTGCATTTCTGCTCATCTCAATTTGCCCTCCACAATTCTTTAGGGTGCTCTATAAATGGATTTGCATGAAGTAGCCCATAATATTCTTTTAACCTGAGGTCAATGTTTGGCTTAGAGTGACTATATTTAAATATGATTAAAGGACCTCTGAATCCTGATGAAGCAATTCCATATAAAGTAAACTCGCTGTAATTTAATTTCTCTTTTGAACTGAGATTCCCATTTCTTTAGTGAGGCTGAGGGGGTGGGAATGTCATTTGATTACAAGAGTAAATATAAGATCATATGATTGAAAAATTAATAGCTTCCCTTATTCCAATTTAATCTGTTTAAATGACTTTAGAACAGGCTCAAGGCCTGAAATATTTGACTACTCTCCCATAAACCAGTCAACCAGCTTAGCAGAGTTCCCTGGAAAATCCTTGATTGATTTGCCTGATGAAAACTGAATATTTAGGTTTTCAAACAATACCTTTATGCAGCATTTTCTTACACACATTTGGAAGAGCTGAGGATTTATTGGGGGTTTTTTTCCCGTTGAAAAAAAAAAAATAAATCTTGTGGCTATTTCGGTTTTCAGACTCCAGGGTCAACTCATATTTTCTGTCCTGGATAAATCCACACTGGGAATTGGACAATGTCACAACAGAGCCCCATCAAATATATCCCAATGGGTCGTTTCTGTTTGGTGAGGAAAGATTTTTCTAGGGGAGTCTTGAGTTAAAAAAAATAGGATTCTGTTCCATCCGGTGAAAAATATAAAGAACAATTTCCCCCCAGTGCAAGATCCATTGAAAAACTGCCTTGGAAGTCTTCGTGGTGTGGGTGCAGAACATCTCAATTATTTTGAGGTATTATTTTGTGTTTGCTGCTGGGAGATGGAGTGTTATTCCACTGAGATCCCAAATCCAAACTGTTCCAGGTCCTGAAAACGGCTCCAGACTAAAAGAGCTGGAGGATGGAGTTCAAAGGAGCCAATAATTTGAATTTTAATTGCCTCGGGTCCTCTGTGCTCCCTCACACCCTGTCACCACGGGGTGACAATGGAGGGTGTCCTTTGCAGGACACTGGGATGAGCCCTTCCTGGTTTCTTTCTTCTGGAAGAGCCTCCAAATGTCCCAGGAATTGTCCCTGGATTGTCCCAGAGTGTCCTGGATTGCTTTGGGTCGGAGCTGAACACACTGGGGGGGTGTGGAGAGCCTTGGGATGCCATTGAAGAACATCTGGTGGAAGAAAGTCTCCACTGTGATCAAACACATGGAATCCTGGAATTCTGGAATCCCGGAATTCTGGAATCCCAGAATGGGTTGGGTTGGAAGGACCTTAAAGCCCATCCAGTGCCACCCCTGCCATGGGCAGGGACACCTTCCACCAGCCCAGGCTGCTCCAACCTGGCCTTGGACACTTCCAGGGATCCAGGGGCAGCCACAGCTTCTCTGGGAATTCCATCCCAGCCCCTCCCAACCCTCACAGGGAGGAATTCCTTCCTGATATCCCATCTATCCCTGCCCTCCTCCGGTTTAAAACCATTGCCCCTTGTCCTGTCAGCATTTGCAGGTATAACAAGTCCCTCTCCCTCCTCTTTGTAACCCCCTTCAGACACTGCAAGGGGCTCCAAGGTTTCCCTGGAGCCTTCTCTTCTCCAGGAAAACACATCCCCAGCCTGAGGACATCCTTGGGAACGGATCCCAGGGAGCTGGAGACGCTGATTGTGCCTTGCAGCTCCTTTTTGTGGTGCCCCCATTCTCCAGAGTTCCCCTCTCAGAAGGTCTTTCCATGGCCTGGAGCTGGAACTCCACCAGGAGGGGGGAGATTCCCACTGCCTGCAGCTCCTGGGTCAGGAATTTCCTGCTTCTGCTCCCCTTATCTTCAAGGAATTTATGGAGGAGGTCAAAAAAGGGGCTGCAGGAGAATAAAGATCAAACAAAGGTCTTCTGGAGAAGGAAACCACCTCCTCCTAAATCTCTCTCACACCAACCCCTTCTCTTTTCACCCTGAGTTGAATTCAGAGAGGATGGATTTGTTTTCCCAGAATGGAGCATCCCGTTACCTCCCCTGGTGTCCAAGGTTCATCCATGGAAAGAGTGTTGCCTCCCTGCCACAGCTCCTGCATTTCTGGGATTTCCCACTGGAAAATCCAGGGCTGGAGCCTGTTTATTAGTCATAAACAAACCCATCCCACGTGGATTTGTCCAAACTGGCTCCCAACGGATTGAAACCTTTGGCCTCCACGATTTGTTGGGATTAGAGGGTTTCACAACTTAATTACACATTGAATTAAAAAGTTCTTGCTTTGGTCTGGTTTAAAACCTCTGCCTGATACTTTTATCAGCTTCTTCTTGCTTCTTTTATTCCCAGGAGTGATGAGTAATCCTTCCCTGTTCCTCACTCCTCATGATTTTATGGATCTCTATTACCATTCATATCTTTTCCAGTCTATTCATTTCTTCTCCTACATTTCTCATCAGTTTTATTTTCCTCTTTTCTGCCTTTTTCCAGTTTCAACAACTGCACAGAATGGATTTGAACAGAGATTTAATCCATATTTTGGGGGAGTTGGTTCCTTTCTAATCCTTGCTACCTGTCTTTTCCTCTTCTTCACCATCACTGAACACTGAATTGGCTTTTCTGGGAATTATCCAGGGGCTCCCAGACCAATTTTCTGAATAGCAACAGTTCAGTTAGAAACACAGAATTGTGCAATGGTTTGGGTTGGAAGGGACCTTAAAGATCATCCAGATCCAATCCAGGACACTTTCCACTATTCCAGGTTGTTCCAAGCCCCGTCCAACCAGGCCTTGGACACTTCCAGGGATCCAGGGGCAGCCACAGCTTCTCTGGGAATTCCATCCCAGCCCCTCCCCACCCTCACAGGGAAGAATTTCTCCCCTATATCCCATCTAACCCTCCTCTCTCACATTTCAGTTCTACCCCAATGGGCTCCTTCCACTTTTCCTTCTTTCCCTCTCATACAAAGCCTCATTCCTGTATTTAACCCCCTATGCTGAGGGGCCTCATCCAAAGCTTTTCAGGAATCCCCATTTCCCAGGTGGTTCTTTCTTCCCTTGGATGTGGTGGGTGACAGAGAGCACCCTGTGAGCAGCAGTTCAGCTGCAGCCACTTGGATTCCCGGGGTTCTCCAGGGACTGAGCCCTCGAGTCCTGAGAATTCCAGACCCCCCCCGTGCCCTGGGCTGATCCCCCAGCGTGGGCAGCAGGGCAGGGGGGGATTGTGCCCCTCTGCCCCTCAGGGGAGACCCCCCTGCAGAGCTGCTCCAGCCCTGGGGAACAGCCCAGCAAGGACATGGAGCTGCTGGAGAGAGGCCAGAGCAGGAACCAAGAGGATCCCAGGGCTGGAGCAGCTCTGCTGGGAGGAAAGGCTGGGAGAGCTGGGGGTGTTCAGCCTGGAGAGGAGAAGCTTTGGGGGGAACTGATTGTGGCCTTGCAGGGCCTGAAGGAGCTCCAGGAAAGATGGAGAGAGACTATTTCCAAGGGATGGAGGGACAGGATAAGGAGGGATGGCTTTAGACTGGCAGAGGGCAGGGCTAGGTGGGATATTGGAAGGAATTCCTGGCTGTGAGGGTGGGAAGGCCCTGGCCCAGGTTGCCCAGAGAAGCTGTGGCTGCCCCTGGATCCCTGGAAGTGTCCAAGGCCAGGTTGGACGGGGCTTGGAGCAACCTGGGCTGGTGGAAGGTGTCCCTGCCCATGGCAGGGGTGGCACTGGATGATCTCTACTGTCCCTTCCAACCCAAACCATTCTGGGATTCTATGCTACAGTTCATGCAACAGTGAAAGGATTCCTGCCCCCACAGCCCCTCATTCCCACAAGACCCCTGAGCCTGTTCTTCTCTGCCTCTGCATTTGCAGACAACTTGTTGTGCATTTTTCCCCTCTTTCACCAGCTTTTCCTCCAGTCAGAAATCCATTTAAACCCCTCTGCACTCCTCTTATCATCTGCACAAGTTGCAAGCAGCTCGTTTTTTTTTATCCCCAGGGAATCACTGAAGAGTTTTCCAAGCCTTAGCCACGAAGAAATAGTTCCCCCTTACCTGTTGGCCAAACAGCTGCTGTAATTTGATCCCCCCTCTTTGCTTTTTTGCTCCCCATTCTGCGGGAGAATTTCTGCCTATTGCTGAAATTTGTATTGTGCCTGTTTTTATTAATTCATCAAATGCCAGTGGACTGGTTCCTCATTCTGTTTGAGCAGCTGTTTCATATAATCTGTTGTTACAATTGGCTTTAAAAACTTCCCAGGAGGAGCCCAATAACTCCGATGTGTCAGATCTGCAGTAATTCATGGAAGATGGTCAGGATGGGGAAATCCACATTTCTTACATGCAAGTATCAAGATACCAGTTCTATTGTTGTAACCAAGCTGGGACTTCCAATAGAACCCACTTGTCACTGACAATTCCCCCACCCCTCACATTGCACAGCCTGAAACCTTCTCTCTTTGGGCTTAATCCAGAGTTTAATATATTTCCTTTTGAGACAAAGGAAAATCTGTGCAGATTAGAACTGATCAATCAGAACAATTTAAAAAATAAAATAAAATAAAAAAAATCACTCAAACGCTCCTTTTATTTGGGTAACTCCAGAAAAAAATTGCCTTTAAATCCTCAAATTTAGCATCTGCCAAAGAGGAATGTGTGGTTTGCCTCGATAGGAGAACTATGGTAATGAACAGTCAGACTTTGTAATTTGGAATTGTCCTCCCTGGTTTAGCAATAAGTATATAAGTATAATGTTCAGAGAGTTTTTAGTTACGGGTCTTTGACTGCAACACAGACCTTTTTGTTATCTTATTCCTCTCAGGACTTACATAAGATGTCATTTGGAAACCACCGTCTGGCCTTGGACAATGGCAAATTCATGGATCCTGAGGAGACTCTCGATGTTTTCCATGCAAAAGCTGGGCCTTGGTGCTTTATTTCCCTGCAGCCCCTTCTCACCTGCACAATAATTCTGGGTCAAACAGTTCAGGCTCGTGGGCAGGAACAGGACAGGGGGGAATGGCTTCAAACTGAGAGGGGGCAGTGCTGGGACCCCAACACGAGGACGTGGAGCTGCTGGAGAGAGTCCAGAGGAGGCCACGGAGATGATCCCAGGGCTGGAGCCCCTCTGCTGGGAGGAAAGGCTGGGAGAGCTGGGATTGTTCAGCCTGGAGAGGAGAAGGTCCAGGGAGAACTCAGAGCCCATTCCAATGCTGAAAGGGGCTCCAGGAGAGCTGGAGAGGAACTTGGGACAAGGGCTGGGGGGACAGGACACAGGGAATGGTTTCCCACTGCCAGAGGGCAGGGTGGGATGGGATATTGGGAAGGAATTCTTCCCTGGGAGGGTGGGAAGGGGATGGGATAGAATTCTCAGAGAAGCTGTGGCTGCCCCGGAATCCCTGGAAGTGTCCAAGGCCAGGTTGGAGCAACCTGGGCTGGTGGAAGGTGTCCCTGCCCATGGCAGGAACAAGATGATCATTAAAATCCCTTCCAACCCAAACCATTCCATGATTCTAAACCATTCCATGATTGCCATCAGTGCTGAATTCATGGATTTAGGAGCTTGAAGGTCAGGAACATCCTCTTCCCTGGGGTAAACACTCCTGAGTTACCTCAGCGCAGAGTCTTGGAGAACCACTGGAATATTTTTCACTCCTCCCTGGCACCCTCAAACATCCTGCCAGAGGGCATGGTGGGATGGGATATTGGGAAGGAATTCCTGGCTGGGAGGGTGGGGAGGCCCTGGCCCAGGTTGCCCAGAGAAGCTGTGGCTGCCCCTGGATCCCTGGAAGTGTCCAAGGCCAGGTTGGAGCAACCTGGGCTGGTGGAAGGTGTCCCTGCCCATGGCAGGGGGTTTGGAAGCAGATGATCTTTAAGTTCTCTTCCAACCCAAAGCATTCCATGATTCTCTGATCACCCGTGGGCAGAGGAGCTTCTGTCCTCCTGGGTACCCCAAAACCAGCTGGTTGAAGGAACTAAAAAGCCTTTCCCACCTCTCCCTCAGTGCCAACAGCAGCTCTTCCAATCTGTGCCGTCTCCTCCTTTTTTCCCAACCTTTCCCTTAGCTCTGCTCTCCCATCCCGAGTGTCCTGGGCAGACCCAGCTGCTGGGGGCTCTCCCCCACAACTCCCACGCTCGGAGAACAAGGAGCACCTTTCAGCTTCATCCCCAGCGAGGTCCTGCTCGAACAGGATCCCTCCTTCCCTGTGGGAATGGGCTGCTGACAAACAACCCGGAGCCAGCCTGTGGTTAAAGCCCCGGGATCTTTGCTCTATTCCTGGAATTGCAGCAGATTTCCTGTGTGGCTTTGGACGAGTCACGTCAGCCAGAGCCCTCAGACCTGGGGCCAAGCCACTGGTGCTCCAGCAGCTCGAAAATCAGGTGTTGGTTTGTGGGGCCCAGCGTAGATTTAGGACCCTTTTTTTTGACCTCTGTGTTTTTCTAAACCCTTTGCTCTCTGTTGCTCGGATTGCACACCCGTGGATTGAATTCATGGAGGGTTCCCTGGGTGTCAGGCCATAATTTACATAGGAATTGAGGTATATTTAATTTACAAGGCTCATCATGTCTCTGAGCCAATAATTTCCACCTACAATTGAAGAGGACCCAGGACTACCCTTCCATCTCCTCAGGCCTTTCAGATTCCCAGCAGGTTAGAGGTGGAAAGGCTTTAATCCCTTATCCAACAAAAATGATCATTTCTAATCATTTTTATTCCACCTCTGTGGACAGCCATTGATTACCCTTTTTTGAATTCCCGGCGGGAAACACTCAAAACTTTTCCAGTTGTTCTTGTCCTGAAAAGCAACCAGCTTTTTTTTTTTTTTTTTTTTTTTTTTTTTTTTAAGTTCCTAAAAAAAGAATCCCAGAATTTGCCCGCTGGTTTAGAGTTCCCACTCCTCTCCTCCTGTGGGGGGATCCAATCCCCAGCAAATATCACGGCAGACCTTTGGAAACAGAAAAATGCAAGGTACGACTCCAAACCCGCCAATTATTTGTCAGGCCTTGTTTTAAATAACCTGTTAAAACAAACAAATACCCTTTCTAGGCCGAGACTTTCTCTGGCAATTTTTAGTCCTGGCTGAATTTTAACTTAATAGCCAATTTATACCAACAAAACCCCCTTATTGGTAGTGGCGTGTTTGCTACCACGGTAAAAATATTCTCCATGTGCACGCACTGGATGGCATTTAAATAGAAATACCCTTTTCATTTTGGCTGACAGAGTCCTCAGGCAAAGCTGGCTGAGTGGAGAGGCAGGACTTTTATTAGCATGGCCAGGGGGGAGAGGCTGGATTTGTGTTCAACACTCTGCTCCCACATGGGAGGGAAATGAGGGATCAGGGTTGGGGGTCTCATCTCAGTCCCAATTTAGACCTGCCTGGACACAAATAGAGACACCAGTGACCTCTTTCATACCTCAGAAGGTGGAGAGGGAAGGGTTTTTCCAATATCAGAGAATCCCTGAGGATGGAAAAGCCCTCCCAGCCCATGGATGCACCCTGTGCCCCATCCCCACCTTGTCCCCCTGCCCAGAGCACTGAGTGTTTAAAACAAGCAGAGGCATCCAATTGATCTCTCCAAATCCTGTCTCACCCCTGCATGGAAACACTTGGGTGGTCACTGATATCAGCCAGTCTGGGAATTAATCCCTTTATCTGCCCAGAAACCAAGGTGGTACCACAGAATCCCAGAATCCTCAAGGTTGGAAGAGACCTCCAGGATCATCCAGTGCCACCCTCCCCCAGCACCACCACAGTCACCCCTAATCCACGTCCCCAAGGGCCACATCCAGACACCTCTGGGACACTCCCAGGCACAAGGACTCCACCACCTCCCTGGGACACTTATTCCAAGGCCTGCCCATCCACTGGAGGATGCAGCTTTCCTAGGCTGGGGTCTCTTGTAGGATAGACAGAACCCAGGAAGCCCCAATATTGGGATCTTTGAAGCCATTTCTGTTGCCATGATCCAGGATGATCCAGGTGTGGATCCATTAGAAGGGACACCTCAAAACAAGGGAATTCTCTGAGTGACTTTCACACCCCTGACGGTCCCGTGTCACGTGGTGTGGGCTGAGCTCTGCCCTTTTTAGTTACTGGGCATTCTCTGTCCACCAAATCCCAGGATCCCTGAGGCTGGAAAAGCCCTCCCAGCCCATGGATCCCCCCTGTGCCCCATCCCCACCTTGTCCCCCAGCCCAGAGCACTGAGTGCCACGGCCAGGCCTTCCTGGGACACCTCCAGGGCTGGGCACTCCAAACCTCCCTGGGCAGCCCCTGCCAAGGCCTCACCACCCTTTCCAGCAGGAAATTCCTCCTCCTGTCCCACCTGAGCCTCCCCTGGCACAGCTGGAGGCCGTTCCCTCTCCTCCTGTCCCTTGTTCCCTGGCAGCAGAGCCCGACCCCCCCGGCTCCCCCCTCCTGTCAGGGGGTTGCAGAGCCAGAAGGTCCCCCCTGAGCCTCCTTTTCTCCAGGCTGAGCCCCCCCAGCTCCCTCAGCCCCTCCTGCTGCTCCAGCCCCTTCCCAGCTCCGTTCCCTTCCCTGCACACGCTCCAGCCCCTCCATGTCTCTCTTCCATGAGGTTTCAGAACTGGACACAGCCCTGGAAATGTGACCTCACCAAAGGGGACAATCCCTGCCCCGACCTCGTGGCCACACAATTAGTCCCCCATCTGCATTAAAACCTCTCAGGTCCGTGGCAAGAAACAGACCCAAAAGCAGGTGAAGTCTCCAAAAAAAAATAAAAAATACTGGTGGCGAGTGAGATTTCCAAGCAAAGTGGATTAAAAATCCAAGGGAATCTTTAAACCAAATATTGGCTTTTGTAGAACAACAAAACCAGGGTCGTGTTTCCACTCAGCCATAAAAGTTGCTGCGGTTGTGTAATCGTGTTGAGTTGTGGCCTTAGGAGGAGTTATAAAGCAGCTGCAGCAAATTAACTTTTCAAAAGTCATTATGGATTGGATGGAATCTAGAAAATTCCCCCATGTTAGTTCTGGGGTTTTTTTTAATAGAACTGTAAAATGCACAAGCCTGGCTGAGGTTTCATCCCGAGCCTCTCCCCCTGAGCAGGCCCAAACCTGGAGACTTGGAATGGAAATGCAAAACCAGCAGCTCCCCTAAAAACAGAACCCTCCACCCCCCAAAAAAAAATGGATGGGCATCTTTTTTCCTCCCTAAGGACCTGATCTATATCCCACAGAGTGCAGGCAAGAGGATCCCACTAGAGGGGCCTGGTAGACCCTAAAGGTATAAACGGGGTGATCCCAAATTCTTCCTGCAAATGGGATCCAGAGAAGGGGGTGGACAACATCAGAAGGAAACCCCTGGAATGGCTGGGGGGAAATTCTGTATTCTGCAGGATGCTGTAAATGGGAAGTCAGTGATTTTCAGGTTAAAAGGCAGCCCCTGACCTCCTGAGCTCCAGCAAGTTTACCCAGAGCAACACCCTCTGCCCTCACCTGGTAGGAGGCACCTTGACTTCCTAGGCAACCTCATCCAAAGGGTAATTTGGGAAGAACAGACCAGCTCGAGGCTGCTGAGCCCAGGGAATAACAGGCAGAGGGTCCAGATGAGAGAAGGAAAGGAATCCAGCAGGGCGTGAAGTAAAACAAGAGGAGGCTTTGGCGTCACGGTCGCCACCAGTCGCATTTGGCCTCCAAAAATTTGTCCTTTGGGAGATGAAGAGGCTGGAAAAGTCCTGGCCTGAGCCGTGAGAAAACCACAGGGTAAGAGCCAGACACATGTGGGGTGGAGGGAGGAGGAAAGAGGAGGGAAGAGCATCTTGTCGTGATGCTCAGAATGAAATCCATCCTGCGACTGTTTTAGGAGAAATCCTTTCCTTCTTAACCCATGAAAGCTCTGGAACTGGACCTCAGAGAAGCAAGTCACTAGAACAGTGTTGGCTTGGAGGGTTTTGTGTGTTCTCTTGCCCAGGCAGAGGTCTGGAGGGTCCAGACCTGTCATTGCACTCATGTCTGACACAGTGGGAAGCTCTGGAGAAACTGGAATTCCAGGTTCTTGTGAGACTCCGAGCACTGGGGTTCAGGTTGGGTCTAATGGAAAGAGGAAAAGGCTTTCAATGTTCAGCCTGGAGAAGAGAAGGCTCCAGGGAGACCTCAGAGCCTGTTGCAGGGCCTAAAGGGGCTCCAGGAGAACTGGAGAGGGACTTGGGATAAGGGCTGGAGGGACAGGACAAGGGGAATGGCTTTAAACTGCCAGAGGGCAGGGATAGATGGGATATTGGGAAGGAATTCCTGGCTGGGAGGGTGGGGAGGCCCTGGCACAGGTTTCCCAGAGAAGCTGTGGCTGCCCCTGGATCCCTGGAAGTGTCCATGGCCAGGTTGGAGCACCCTGGGCTAGTGGAAGGTGTCCCTGCCCATGGCAGGGGGTTGGAACTGGTTGATTTTTAAGGTCCCTTCCAACCCAAACCATTCCATGATTCCATGTTTGCCCTGGCTGAGTATTTAGGAACCAACCTGAATTAACACCTGCAGTACCCTCAGAACAAGGCATCCAGCATTCCCATGTCTATCCAGAACCAACCAGAGCCCCAAACCCGCAGGGTCTGGCCCATTATAACACCAGTACATGACACTGGCAGCGTTTCAGACCTCCAGGTGTTTTCTCCCCATGAATCAATGACTCCTCCCCAACACTTGTGACACAGGTGAGAATTTACACAAACGGGGAAACCAGGGATGGTCAGAATGTATTTCTGGGGTGACCCAGTTAGATTTGGGGGTGTTGGACCTCGTTCTTGCCCGAAGACACTTTTCAGGTGGAAGCACAATTTGCAATCACTGAGGCACAGATGTGGTGTTGTGGGTGCCCAGAGGGCCAATCTGCCCCAGGACCAGATTTGCTGCATTAAGTCAGAGGATTTACTTCAATTATATCCAAATATTTACCCCAACCACTCTGGAAGGAGGAATCTGGACTTATCTACCAGAGAACTTGGAACAGAGCACACAGATGCCTTTGCAAACATCAAAGCTTCTGACAAAGTTGTGGGTTTGATCCCATTCATTTAAGACTTGGACTTGATGATCCCTGTGGGTCCCTTCCAACTCAGAATATGCTGTGATTAAATATTCTGTGATTAAAATGGGGCCTGTTTTTCATGTCCACAGATCAGAGACAGGTGGTGATGGAGGTGGGCTGAGGGACTGGCAGAAACTGGTGGTGCTGTCCCTTTGCAAATCAGCTTCAAAATGTCAGTTTGGGGGCACTCCTTAGGAAGTGACAGAGTTCAAAGTCCCTCCTCTCTTTGTGTCTCGTCACTCAAACCTGGTGGGTTTAATTTCCCACTTGTCTGGGGCCTGGTGGTTTGTCTTTGCCACCGTCTCTTTGTGCTGCCTGAGGGAGAAACCTCTAAAAGAGCTTCTGAACTACTGATTGTGGGGTTGTTGGGGTGGATTGGATGATCCTTGGGGGTCCCTTCCCACTCAGGGATTTTCCCTGGGCTCTTCAGTTCCTTGGCTCATCAGTCCCTCTTCCTCAGATCTCCTTTCACACCTGCAGGTGTCCTTCCACCTTCCCCCCTTTCCCTCACACTGTCAGGGGTTTAAATCCAGGGCACTTCATTGCACTGATTGGATGATCTCAAAGGTCTCTTCCAACCTTGGTGTTCCTGGGGTTTTCCCCTCTCAGGGAAAAGCATGGAAGGGTGGTTGAGATTCTGTTTTACCCTTGTTCTTATGACTGGTGCTTCTCTTGAGTCCAAGAAGGATGAAACCTTTTCCCTAGAGAGCCTTTCCCCAAGTGAAAACTGTTTCCCAACCACTCTGCTGAACAAAAATGATGATCCCAGTGCCAGGATCTGGATTCACTGGAATATTCAGTTTTTATTTGCTACAGGTCTCATCCTTTTTGGAATTTAGTGGGAGTTTTTGCCTCGCCTCCAAAGCGCTTGGATTGCATCACACCTTGTACCAGGATCAGTTTGTTTTCCCTGCAGGAACAGGCTTGTTCCCACTTTCTCCTGCATATTTCTGCTGGGTGGTGCATCCTCACCGGGAGTGTTGCACAGGAACCAGAATTTTCCCCCTCAAATGCCCCTTCCTTAAAGGCCAACTGATTGTTTTTGGAAAGGGTTCAGTTCCTCCCATTGTTTTCCTCTCCACAAACTCTCACTCCCGATGTTCCCCGTGCTGGGGGCAGCTTTTCCCTCCGGAGCAGGTGAACAGGAAGGTGCTTGGGCCACAAAAACTGCCATAGATGAAAGATTTTATGGGTGCCACGCTCTCCCCTCCTGGCACTGAGCTGAGATCATCCCCAAACCAGCTGCTTTTCCAGGTGCCACGTTCATTTTTTCCTATAGGAACGCTCTGCATCCCAACCCTACGTGGAATGTGAGCAGGGGGAACAAAGCTGGCTCATCTCCATCAAACATTCATAGGATTGCAACAGGAAGCTCATGCTTTGTGTGCTGTGGTTTTTTTCCCTCTGTTTTCCCGGGGAAAAATATCAGAAAAGGAGGAAAATATGGGCTGTTAATTCTGCAGCACATCCAGGTTGGAGCCATGAACTGGGAGCAGGAGGTGGCCACCTGAGGATCAGTCCCTAAAGGGGGAAAATAAGATATCAGTGGCTCTGGCCTCAGTCTTCACAGCCATATCTCCATCCAGGATGGATTTGGGCTGCTCCAGTAGAACCAGTACAGACCACTAAGGGTCTGGTTATAAATTTATAACTGAAGTCCAAAGGGGCTCCAGGTCACTTTAGTGAATAACAATGTACACAGGCCACAGTTTTCCAGGTGACTTAAGGATCTCCAACACCTGAATCAATCTGAAAATCCTAATCTGGGTATCTTCAGTGGAAGCAGAAAATCCCTTTTTGCCCAGAGAAGCTGTGGCTGCCCCTGGATCCCTGGAAGTGCCCAAGGCCAGGTTGGAAAAACTTGGAGCAACCTGGGCTGGTGGAAGGTGTCCCTGCCCATGTCAGGGGGTGGCACTGGATGGGCTTTGAGATCCCTTCCAACCCAGATTATTCCATGGTTCTCAGACACATTATCTGTCTGAACAGAGTTCTAACAAAAGCCTCTCATTGTGTCCCCAGAGAAATTTCCCCTTCCTCAGGTGGCCTTGGTGTCCCTGAGCTGTCCCTGTGTGCAGCCAGACTCCTCTGCTTGTCTCAAGTAGCTCCTGAGCTGCACACAGTAAAAAACCAGTTTCAAAGCAAGAAAACAGCTTGGAAGGAATGAATATTTCAGCAGAACATCCGAAGGATCCCTCGGTGCAGCTCCACAGCTTTATTACCCCTCGCTCTGCTTCACTGCAGGCTCAGAGGAGGAGAATCATGGAATGTCCTGAGCTGGGAGGGACCCCCAAGGATCACGCAGTCCAAGCCCTGGACACCCCAACAATCCCTGAGAGCATTGTCCAAACCATCCTGGAGCTCTGGCACCCTTGGGGCCGTGCCCACTGCCCTGGGGAGCCTGGAAGGCAACGCTGCTCCAAATAATTCTTGATGCAGTTTGGCTTACAACATTTATCTGAACTCATACCTTAAATTTCACCCTCAGCCAAAAAGCTTCTGTCTCTGCTTCCCACTTTCCATGGGACAGCCAAGCCACCCCTGTCCTTGCCAAAGGCAGAGTTCCTCCAGGACCCCCGGAACGCCGCGGGGGTGACGCGGTGGGACGCAAACAATGGGCTACTTTACAGCAGAGCTGGTCCTTATATCCAGCTCAGAGACGACTCCCAGACAGCTTTTCCTGCATCTGCATCTGCACAGAGTCCCCAGTTTTGGCAGGGACAGCTTGGAGCCTGATAAATCAGCATCAATCCGGCTGCCAGGCCCTCCTGGAACCCGTCACTGCAGAGGGTTGTTTGTCACGGCTCTGACAAGGCACAGCACCGAAGCAAAGCTGCAGGGGTTGAGCTTCAGGATGTTTTTGCAGCAGGACAACCGGGCTCTGCAGTGCAGCTCCTCAAAGGAGGTGTTTTCGACCTGGAATGGGGGGAAACAGGCTGGGAATGAGGGGTTTTCTAATGTCCATCAGGCACAGAACCAGCCAAAGGAGTGACAAGGTAGGGGAGAGCAGATCATGGAATCGTGGTTTGGGTTGGAGGGCACCTTAAAGATCACCCAGTGCCACCCCTGCCATGAGCAGGGATACCTTCCACCAGCCCAGGTTGCTCCAAACCCCGTCCAACCTGGCCTGGGACACTTCCAGGGATCCAGGGGCAGCCACAGCTTCTCTGGGACTTCCATTCCAATCCCTCCCCACCCTCCCAGGGAAGTATTCCTTCCCAATCTCCCATCTAACCCTGCCCTCTGTCAACATGAACCCGTTCCCCTTTGTCCTGTCACTCAGTTCCTGATGGAGATTCCCTTTCCAGCTTCCTCGTAGGCTCCTTCAGATCCAAGGGGCAGCACTGCCAGAGTAATCCTCTTTTCATTTCATCTTCAGATTTCAGGTGTAAACCATCAACAACAATAAACCAGAAGATGTTGTTTCTGAACCTTCAGGAGGCCAGGTCAACAGGCACTCCCTCAGCATCTGCCTCTGGATCCCTGGAAGTGTCCAAGGCCAGGTTGGACAGGGTTTGGAGCAACCAGGGCTGGTGGAAGGTGACCCTGCCCATGGCAGGGGGTGGAACAAGATGATCATGAAAATCCCTTCCAGCCCAAACCATTCCATGATTCCATCAGCTCCTGCTTATCTTGGCCTTGCAGAAGGATCAGCACCTCATCCTGGTGCACCTTCTCCTCTGGGAAATGGCTGGATTTGTTCCCACTGGCACCCAGGGGATGTTTCTCCTCAATGTCAAACCCTGTTGCAGCAGAGACTCAGGCTTCAGGTTCCCGTGTCCTGGTGCTGGAACCAGCACAGAACCAATCCCTGCCTAAACTCTGGACCAGAGATTTTATGGACAGTGAGTGAAGACAAGAAATGAAAATGTAGGCAAGGGATGCCAGGATTTCAGGAGGAAAGGCTGCAGAGCAGAGCTGGCAGCAGGCAGAGCACTGTCCTGGCCAGGCTGCTCCCAGGGAAGGCCAGGGAAGGGGAGTCTGGGAGCAAATCATCCCACAGTGGTTTGGGTTGGAAGGGATCTTTAAGCTCATCCCATTCCCACCCCCTGCCATGGGCAGGGACACCTTCCACCAGCCCAGGGTGCTCCAAGCCCCGTCCAACCTGGCCTTGGACACCTCCAGGGATCCAGGGGCAGCCACAGCTTCTCTGGGAATTCTATCCAGTCCCTCCTCACCCTCCCAGGGAAGAATCCCTTCCCAATATCCCATCTAACCCTGCCCTCCTTCAGCTTCAGGCCATCCCCTGGTGCTGTCACCACGTCCTGCTCCATCCCAAGGTCAGCCTCCAGACACAAATCCATCAGCAAACTGGCTCCAGAAGTTCCAGTATTCCTGGCCCAGGGCAGCAATGTCTGGAATTAAGGGTGGTTTTGTCCCCCTGTGCTCATATTTTCCTGCTCTTCTTCCACCTTGAAAGTCTGTCTAATTTTAGGATATTTCAGGACATTTTCATGACTTCCTACGTTTGCCCAGAGAGGTTGTGGACCCCCAGCCCTGGAATGGGACACACCCCTGGAAGTGTCCAAGGTCAGGCTGGATGGGTTCTGGAGCAACCTGGGCTGGTGGAAGGTGTCCCTGCCCATGGCAGGGGTGGCACTGGATGGGCTTTGAGGTCCCTCCCAACCCAACCCATTCCATGGTTCCCTGCTGGTTCTGTGACTCTGGTTGTCAGGGCAGGTACTGGGAAGTGTGACCCTGGGCTGGAGTGGATCAGCTCCTCTTGCCTTTGCCCTCATCCACATCCTGACTCCCACAGCAAGTTCCCTTTGGAGCCATTCCCACTGCTGGTTCCTGGCACACTTCTCCTGGAAATCTCCCCCCAGGAAGGTACAAGTGCAGAACAACGTGGATATGCCTGGAAACTCATCACGTGGGACTTTTCCCAATGATTTTTTTGACTCCCTCTTTGTTTGTCTCAGGACTGGCCAAAGGAGGGTGCAGAGAAAATCAGAAGCTGTCAAAGGCAGAGTGGTTTGTGCTTCACTCATCTTCCAGGTCTTGTTTGTTATGTAAAACCCAGCAGAAGGATTGGGGGGGGGGGGGGGGGGGGGGGGGCAGAAGCAAAAGAATTTTCTTCTCAGCATGTACTGGGACCCAGCACTGCAAATAAAAGCATTGTGAGCTGAAATCAGTGTTTTGGTTTCTCCCTTTGTGAGCTGCAGCAGAGGAAGCAGATTAAAGATTGCCAGCTCTCTGGCAAAATATACCGGTGGCATCATAATGACTTCATTATGGCCTGTAAATGAGCTAAGAGACTAATAATGTGTTCAGGAAAAAAAACCCACACATTTTGAACGTGCACACAGGTGTAGGATTAACTCCTTCCTTGGCAGGTCTTGTTGGGAATTCAGCAACTGCAGCTTTTTAAGCCCCAGCTCAGTTCTCCGGGAGCCGGGCAGGAAAGGATTTCATCCAACAGCTGCTCCAGTTAATTGCAGCTGTATTTTCTTCTGAGTTCATCTGCAATGCAAACATGGCAGAGATGGCTTTGTTTGTTTGCCTGGCTGCTGGTGGCTTGAAATCCCAGAATCCCAGAGTCACTTGGCTTGGAAAAGCCCTCCCAGCCCATGGATCCCCCTGTGCCCCATCCCCACCTTGTCCCCCAGCCCAGAGCACTGAGTGCCACGGCCAGGCCTTCCTGGGACACCTCCAGGGCTGGGCACTCCAAACCTCCCTGGGCAGCCCCTGCCAAGGCCTCACCACCCTTTCCAGCAGGAAATTCCTCCTCCTGTCCCACCTGAGCCTCCCCTGGCACAGCTGGAGGCCGTTCCCTCTCCTCCTGTCCCTTGTTCCCTGGCAGCAGAGCCCGACCCCCCCCGGCTCCCCCCTCCTGTCAGGGGGTTGCAGAGCCAGAAGGTCCCCCCTGAGCCTCCTTTTCTCCAGGCTGAGCCCCCCCAGCTCCCTCAGCCCCTCCTGCTGCTCCAGCCCCTTCCCAGCTCCGTTCCCTTCCCTGCACATGCTCCAGCCCCTCCATGTCTCTCTTCCATGAGGTTCCAGAACTGGACACAGCCCTGGAGGTGTGACCACAGAGGGACAATTCCTACCTTGGTCCTCCTGCTGCCAGGTGGAAATCCCAGCCCAGAGGTGCAGAGGCCCTGCAGATCCAACCTCTCTTGACAAAAATTGGTTTCAAGAGTTGCTCATGTCACATCTCCGTCCTTTGATTCTCCCTCATTCCTTTACATCCCACATAAAAAACATTCCCTGGAGGAAATGGAGATTCAACAACAGACCAAATCCTTCTGCCCAAAACAATTCCCTGCCTGCCTTGCCTGTGTCTCCTCCACTTTGCCTTCAGCACCACCCATCCCAGACTCTTCCTGTCCTCATCACAACTCCTGGATCCCTCCCTCATCCCTGCCTTTACTTTCCTGTTTCCTCAGTCTCTACATCATTTTTCATTTGGAGATTATGCAAAAATCTCCCACAATGTCCTTGTCAGCCTGACATAGATATTCCATGTCTTCTTTTGCTGTTTTCTGGAGTCTTCTCTGGAGGTTTCCTGGAGTCTCCTCTTGATGTTCTCTGGATGTGACAATATGGATATTAAGGAATGAGAACATGGAAGTGTGGGATGCACAGGATGTTCTGCACATGCCCTGCAAAGGAAACATTCCCAAAACACCTTCACTGTGTGTGAAGAGCAGCTCTGAAACCCTTGTTCAGGCAGCTCTGACCTGGCTCAGAAAAGTGAGGTGCAGCCAGGTGAGTGCCTCGGACAAGGGTAGATCCCAGTCAGGCACCACTGATGGATGGGAGAGTGGATTTATGGAGTGGGAGTAACTGAGATGTACAAAACCATGTCAACTCCGCTGCCCAGGTCTCTCTGGATCTACCAGAAGTCCAGAAATCCAAACAAACGTAGGAAATCATGAAAATGTCCTGAAATATCCTAAAATTAGACAGACTTTCAAGGTGGAAGAAGAGCAGGAAAATATGAGCACAAGGGGACAAAACCACCCTTAATTCCAGCCATTGCTGCCCTGGGCCAGGAATACTGGAACTTCTGGAGCCAGTTTGCTGATGGATTTGTGTCTGGAGGCTGACCTTGGGATGGAGCAGGACGTGGTGACAGCACAAGGGGATGGCCTGAAGCTGAAGGAGGGCAGGGTTAGATGGGATATTGGGAAGGGATTCTTCCCTGGGAGGGTGAGGAGGGACTGGATAGAATTCCCAGAGAAGCTGTGGCTGCCCCTGGATCCCTGGAGGTGTCCAAGGCCAGGTTGGACGGGGCTTGGAGCAACCTGGGCTGGTGGAAGGTGTCCCTGCCCATGGCAGGGGGTGGGAATGGGATGAGCTTAAAGATCCCTTCCAACTCAAACCACTGTGGGATGATTTGCTCCCAGATTCCCCTTCCCTGGCCTTCCCTGGGAGCAGCCTGACCAGGACAGTGCTCTGCCTGCTGCCAGCTCTGCTCTGCAGCCTTTCCTCCTGAAATCCTGGCATCCCTTGCCACGTTTTCATTTCTTGTCCTCACCCACTGTCCATAAAATCTCTGGTCCAGAGTTTAGGCAGGGATTGGTTCTGTGCTGGTTCCAGCACCAGGACACGGGAACCCGAAGCCTGAGTCTCTGCTGCAACAGGGTTTGACATTGAGGAGAAACATCCCCTGGGTGCCAGTGGGAACAAATCCAGCCATTTCCCAGAGGAGAAGGTGCACCAGGATGAGGTGCTGATCCTTCTGCAAGATAAGCAGGAGCTGATGGAATCATGGAATGGTTTGGGCTGGAAGGGATTTTCATGATCATCTTGTTCCACCCCCTGCTATGGGCAGAGTCACCTTCCACTGTCCCAGGTTGCTCCAAACCCTGTCCAACCTGGCCTTGGACACTTCCAGGGATGGAACTGGCTGAGCTTTAAGGCCCCTTCCAACCCAAACCATCCCATGACTCTAAAATGCTGGAAGTGCACAAGAAATTCTTCTCCAATGCAAAGAGTTGGTAAATCCAGTCCTGTTTTGTTTCCAGATGTTCTGCTCAGTGCTGAGTCCTCCTGCAGCTTCAACTCCAAGTCTTTGAGTGTCCCTTCCCTGGTTACCACTGGATCAGCACTCCTGAGCTGTTCTCCAGGGTGTGGATGGTGCCCTGGAGCCTGAAATGGGATAAAAATGAAGATCCCACAATGGTTTGGGTTTGCCCAGAGAGGTTGTGGACCCCCAGCCCTGGAATGGGACACATCCCTGGAAGTGTCCAAGGCCAGGTTGGACAGGGTTTGGAGCAAGCCAAGGATGGGGGGATGTTCCTCCTGCAGCAGCAGGGCCTGGCAGTGCAGGGTGGGAGTGTCACTCACGGGGCAGTTTGTGGTCACACCCAACCCTGGTGGCCCTGGCAGGTTGTGGGCTCCCTCCTGCTGGCACAGGATCCTGGCAGAGGGACAATCTGGGATATGGCCTCGGAAGCAAATGGGCTGAGACTCAGCAGAGCAGCTGAGCAGGGCAGGAGTGAGATATCTGTGCTCCCACCAGAGGGGTGTGTCATGCTTTGGGCTTTGAACATGGTCCCAGAGCCACTAGAGGTGTCACCATCCCTCTGGAGACGCCTCATCATCCTCCCTGACACCGAATTTAGCACTTATTTGCAGCACTGGATCCATCCTTTACCACTGCAGGGTGGGAGTGTCACTCACGGGGCAGTTTATGGTCACACCCAACCCTGGTGGCCCTGGCAGGTTGTGGGCTCCCTCCTGCTGGCACAGGGACAATCAGATGGCCCTGGGATATGGCCTTGGAAGCAAATGGGCTGAGACTCAGTGGAGCAGGGCAGGAGTGGGACATCTGTGCTCCCACCAGAGGGGTCTGTCATGCTTTGGGCTTTGAACATGGTCCCAGAGCCACTAGAGGTGTCACCATCCCTCTGGAGACGCCTCATCATCCTCCCTGACACCGAATTTAGCACTTATTTGCAGCACTGGATCCATCCTTTACGTCCTGACCTGATGGAGATCCACGCCACAGCTTCCCTGGGAAAAACACTCCCAGGATTTCACCCCCTCACACGAGGACCTTTTGTGCTGCTCTGTCCCATGACCAAAGGGAAGTAGCACCTTCTGGCTGTCCAGGCTGAAAATGGAGCAGCTGGAAGCTCTCAGGAAAACTTGGGAAAACCTGCCAAGTCCCCACTTCCAGGTGGGAAAGGGGCCATTCCCAGGGGGGGAGTTGAATGACAGATAATAACAAAAATACCAGATGTGTGGCAGCCCTTCAGAGGAGGGAAACTGAGACTCCTGAGGAGGGATTTTGGCTTGGGATGAAGAGCAGAGCTGCCCCAAGTCACAGAATAAGAGAGATGTGGGACATCTTGGGGGAACTTCCAGTGGTCAGATGGTGCTGGAGGGGGAACTGGGAGAAAAGTGGTGGCAACTTCAACCAGCAGGTCCAGGGAAGGGGTTCTTCAACTTCACTCTGCTCTTGTGAGCCCCCAACCAGAGTCCTGTGTCCAGGGCTGAGGAACAGCACAGGAAGGATGTGGAGCTGCTGGAGCAAGTCCAGAGGAGGCCATGGAGATGCTGCCAGGGCTGGAGCCCCTCTGCTCTGGAGCCAGGCTGGGAGAGCTGGGGGCGTTCTCCTGGAGAAGAGAAGGATCCAGGGACACCTCAGAGCCCCTTCCAGGGACTAAAGGGGCTCCAGGAGAGCTGGAGAGGGACTGGGGACAAGGGATGGAGGGACAGGACACAGGGAATGGCTTCCCAGTGCCAGAGGGCAGGGTGGGATGGGATATTGGGAAGGAATTCCTGGCTGTGAGGATGGGAAGGGGATGAGATAGAATTCCCAGAGAAGCTGTGGCTGCCCCTGGATCCCTGCAAGTGTCCAAGGCCAGGTTGGAGCAACCTGAGCTGGTGAAAGGTGTCCCTGCCCACGGCAGGAACAAGATGATCATTAAAATCCCTTCCAACCCAAACCATTCCATGCTTCCAAGGGTGGCTCTTTTGCCATCAGTGTCGAATTCATGGATTCAGGAGCTTGAAGGTCAGGAACATCCTCTTCCCTGGGGCAAACGCTCCCGAGTTACCTCAGCCCAGAGTCTTGGAGAACCACTGGAATATTTTTCACTCCTCCCTACCATCCTCAAATATCCTGATTTTAACACCCAAATCCTGCATCAGTCAGTCCAGAAGGGTCTAAGAGTGCAGGGAAATGAAAAGACACCTCCTGAGATTCAAGTTAATCCCCCGATGCCTAAATCAGATTTCCACTGTTAATATATATTTTTTTATTAATCATTATTTCTCAGCGCTGTAGATTAAGTGCAAAATTAAGAAGTAAATTTGCAGCAATTTCCTGCTAATCTTGTTAATTGTGAGGCACATTATTACTAGAAACACTTGAAATGCACTTTTAAAAATTTTGTATTTGCTGTGGATACATCCTATGGTTTGTAAATACCCAATCTGCAAATTATATTGTATTTTTTTTATACCTATATCTTTCATTCAAGGTGACCTGAGTCCGTGACATCACCAAATGTCTTCATTACTGCCCCATTTCTAAGGCTGGAACCTCCCAGGCTCGAAGCCAGGTGGGAATTTGTGGCACTGTGGCAGCACAAACATGCAGGGAAGAGTTTTTTCATTACCCAGACTTTGGTTTTTGAAAAGATCAAACTTCAGTCCTTCATGTCCTGCAAACTTGGCCAGGAGAACCCTGCCTTGAAAAGAAGAATGACTGAAATGTCAAGCAGCATGTGAGAGACTCTCTTTCCATGTCCCCACCATGCCCAAGCTCCTTTCACATCCCTCAGGAATACAGTTTTTATACTTATATTAAAAAAAAATAAGGGCTGGAGCACCTCCAGTGTCTAATTTAGATGCCAGCTGTGCCTTGTGGATTCCCCTTTTCCAGCTGGGTTTTAAATCACTGGAGGCAGATGGAATGGGCTGGGAAGTTGGGTTGGGAAGTTCACCCACCAGCACAACTTCGGTGTGGTCCCCTCTGCCAACAGCCACCCCTCAGCTCCTGGGGATTATCAGGAGACGAAGGACCTTCCTTCCAGGCCTACTGAGCATCCTTTTGTCTCATCCTGCTGTTAAATCTCCCTGGAAAAGAAACTCCAGCCCTCTGGAAGCTGATCCCGCAGAGGACTCCGCGGTGCTGCGGGCCCGGGAAGAGCCAATTGGGGTTTTGCTTACAGAGGCAAAGCAAAATGCCCTTTTTTTCCCCCCCTCAAATAACATCGTGATTGCTTTGTCCTTCTTGTCCACGGGACATTAAACAGTTGGGCTCGTTTGTCACACAAAATCCAATTAAAGGAAGCCCAAGTCAATTGTGTCTCCTCTGAGGAATGGGAGGGGGTGACCCTCACGTTCTGCCAACACCACCCACTCGTCCACCCTGCAAGGGCCAAGTGCCACTTCCCAAGGTGGGAGCAGCTCCTGGAGCTCTCCAGTGCCAGGCAGGGAGCCAGGATTGTCTTCCCTGCTCAGGGCAGCTCAAAGTCCTCCACCAGCATTCCAGCATCTCCCTGTTTTCCAGCGTCTCCGCAAGCTGGATCTGCTTATAGTTTCCTGTTTGGAATTGGAAAGAAAATATTCCCCTTGGTCTGCTCCCAGCACAGCCACCACCAGCTCCAAAAGTCCTGCTTAACTTTTGCTTGGATGTTCTTCCAGGGGGCACGGCCACATCCTGCTGGAGAGGGAAAAAAAAACACCGGAGTTGCAGCTGCTCCTGGTCGGAATTCCACTGCCAGCCCCCGGGATCTGAGACACCTGGAACCTGGGGAGACCTCAGCACCTCGAAGAGTTGTGGTTGGTGGCACACTGGAAGTCCAGCAGCATCCCAGCTCCATGCCCTGGTTCCATGTTGCTCCACAAGAGGTTTCCCAGCCCCTTCCTCGTCCAGGAAAGACTTTATGACACCTCTGTCCTGCTCCAGCTGTAGGGAAAGAGAAAGGGAGGAGAGAAACAGTGGTGGAGAAGAACAGGGTAGATACTAATATAGAATTAGGGAATGGTTTGGGTTGGAAGGGAACTTAAAGCCCATCCAGTCCCCAGACCCAGGGAAGGGCTGGAGCTGGGACAGGGCAGGCTCAGGGGGGATCTCAGGACAAGGTTCTTCCCCCAGAGGGTGGTGGGCACTGCCCAGGCTCCCCAGGGCAGTGGGCACGGCCCCAAGGCTGCCAGAGCTCCAGGAGGGTTTGGACAACGCTCTCAGGGACAGGGTTGGGTGTCCTGGGCAGGGCTGAGGGTTGGACTGGATGATCCTGGGGGGTCCTTCCAGCTCAGGATATTCCATGATTCCACGATAACACTCCTGCTCGTGGTCTGCTGTACCCACCACAGTTTGGGGCCCGAGGCCTGAGCGAGCTCTCTGCCTTTTTCCACAGCCCAGAAGTGCTTTTATAATGAAATAAAAGCAGAGCCCAGCGAGCCAAAGGGAATCAGGGCCGTTGTGTGTGCTCACATGTTGCTTGATGGGGCAATTTTAATGAGTAATTGATGGCTAATTACATGTGAAACATCCTGGTACTTTGGTACCCACCAAGAACTGGAAGTTTCTGTTGTGCTTGTTTTTTAAGGACTCGGGGCCCACTGATCTCGGTGGGGTAGTTTGTGCCTGATTAATTGGGGGTATTGTCTTGGGTGAGTGTTGATTTACTTGCTGAACTCGAGATCAGTTTTAATGAAGCTCTCAGGGCAGGCTGGTTTAGGGACACAGTTTGTCTGGACAGCTCACTGTTGTTTGACTTCAAGAGGAAAACTTCTGGCACAGGGACAGCTTCCCACTTCCCTCTGAGTGAGGAGACAGCAAGGGAGCTTAAACAGACAACAAATGTTATTAAACTCACATGGACATACAGAACGAGGAGAAATATTGGAGCAAGCTGGGCTGACTGAGGGGCCAAGAGCAACAAAAAAGTGTATTTGGGTTTAACTCCCAACCAGGTGCAATCAGGGAAAAAGCAACTCCAGCTGAAGGGCCAGGCTGGGAATTTTAGGGAAAATAAAATGCGGGGATCAAGGAGAAGTGACTCAGAAACCAACTGTGGCCTGGGCTGATCCCACGAGAGGTGAGGGGGGATTGTGCCCCTCTGCCCCCTCTGGTGAGACCCCCCTGCAGAGCTGCTCCAGCCCTGGGGAACAGCCCAGCAAGGACATGGAGCTGCTGGAGAGAGGCCAGAGCAGGAACCAAGAGGATCCCAGGGCTGGAGCAGCTCTGCTGGGAGGAAAGGCTGGGAGAGCTGGGATTGTTCAGCCTGGAGAAGAGAAGCTTTGGGGTGACCTGACTGTGGCCTTGCAGGGCCTGAAGGGGCTCCAGGAAAGCTGGAGAGAGACTATTTCCAAGGGCTGGAGGGACAGACAAGGGGGAATGGCTTCAAACTGCCAGAGGGCAGGGATAGATGGGATATTGGGAAGGAATTGTTGGCTGTGAGGGTGGTGAGACCCTGGCCCAGGTTGGCCAGAGAAGCTGTGGCTGCCCCTGGATCCCTGGAAGTGTCCAAGGCCAGGTTGGACGGGGCTTGGAGCAACCTGGGCTGGTGGAAGGTGTCCCTGCCCATGGCAGGGGGTGGCACTGGATGATCTTCAAGGTCTTTCCTACCCAAACCATCCTATGAATCCACCAGGTTTCCAAACCTTTGGAGGGTGAGCAGTGGCACCACGGGGGCTGGAGAACCCAATCCTCTGGTGTTGTTTCCAGTGGGATCCTGTTCCTGCTTTCCTGGTGGGCCATGACCTTCAACCACCTTGTCCTGGTCAGCCCAACACTTGATTTTCCAACACCGGAGGGGTGTTTTCAATGTAACATTTCCAGGACAGCCACAGATTCCATACCCCACTCCTGGGATGCCATCGGCAGTTCCTCTAGTTTTGGAGATGCCAAGAAAATCCAGCAGCTTCCCAGAATCCCTGCAGGCAGGAATGAAACACCTGGAGGCTGGAAAATAGTCACAGGTAAATGACCTGATCCCTAAAAAAAATACATCAGACATTTGAAAAAGGGGAGAAAAAGAAAATTTGCTGGGACCTCTGAAATATGAACCACCATGATGTTCAGTGACGGGAATTCTGTGGGAAAAGACCCTCATTGCTGCCAAAAATTACAGTTTTCCATGAAACCTTGTGGATAGAGAGGTCCAGAAATTTCCTTGCAGAGCTCCCATGGTCCAGGAGAGTTAAATCAGGAGCACCCAGGAGATGATGTTTCAGAAAGGATCAGTTTTACCTCCAGGGGAGAGTTTGGATGGTTGAGCAGAATTCCTGGTAAAATGGACTGTTAGGTCCCATTTCCAAGAAATTCAAGCAAACAAGGCACCAGTAACTGGGAATTAGGACTACAGGAACCCTTCTTAAGGAGTGTTGAGTGTGACACATCAGCTGGGAAAGGGTTTGGAGTCTCCTCTGGGCTGGACAGGTGAGCCCAGAAAAGCTGTGGAGCCCCAGGGTTGGAGATAAAGGATTAAAACACAGCAATCCAGGGAAAATTCAGGAAAGGGAGCCCAGCCAGCTGACTCAGGAGCTTTTTTTTATGCCACTGACTTTCAGATAGACACCAAAAGGAAGGAAAAATCAAAAACCTTGGCACGTCCTCTGGAGGAGAACGGCCTAGAAATATTTATTATGAAAAGAAATGATTGAGCAGTGACATTCAGGGTTCCCATTCTTCCATCATTTCTGGTTATTTCTTCTTTTTATTTTTTTTTTCCTTGTGGTCTCTGTAAAAACACCAGAATAATGGCAATTTATTAAGAACTGGCAGCCCCTCAAAATAGTTTCCCCTTAATGTGAATGCTTTTACTGACACTGTAAAATTTATTTACAGTTTCTCTTTTTTCTTCTGTTCATTGTTTGGATGTACCAGAGGACACCAATAAAAAGAAATAAAGAGCTTATTTATGCTAAACAGATGTGCAAAGCCAGATGCAACATGGGTGATAACCAGCAGCTGGGCCTGATAAGCTGCTTTTCACTCTGGGTTTCCTTCAGCCCCCCAGTTTTTAGAGCAGTTTTCTCTGTCATTCACTTGATTTGCAAGTACAGGGATGTTTGTGATGGAAATCCAAGTCCATGTTAGTTCCAAAGGCTGAGCATCACCTCCAGAGTGCTTCCTCAGCATCGCCACACCTTTCCCACTTGAAAATAAAACCAAACAAACCCCCCAAAAAACCCCAACTCAAATGTTCATCTGGTTTGGCTTTTTCCCTCTTTTTTTCATTGGATGGGGCTTGGAGCAACCTGGGACAGTGGAAGGTGCCCCTGCCTATGGCAGGGGATGGGACTGGATGATCCCTAAGATCCATCCCAACCCAAGCCATTCTGAGATTCCATGATCCTTTCCTTAGGAATTGAGGCCAAAATCTTCTCACCCAGTTCCTGCTCTCCCACCCCAAAAAGTCCCTTTTTCTGGACTTATTCTCCCCCCCACCCCACCCAGGAACTTCCCTTCCAGCCCGTGCTCCAGGGAATGTTGTGCTCCCTGTGCCAACCCTCTGTTGAACCCCCACACTGGCTCCTATTCCCTGTTCCATGCCAGCTCCTTGTCCACACTGTGCTGATGGGAAGAGGCCTCTCCCTCATTCTTGTGGCATCCCAGAACACCCTGAGCTGGGAGGGACCCCCCAGGATCATCCAGTCCAACCCTGGCCCTGCCCAGGACACCCCAACAATCCCTGAGAGCATTGTCCAAACCCTCCTGGAGCTCTGGCAGCCTTGGGGCCGTGCCCACTGCCCTGGGGAGCCTGGGCAGTGCCCACCACCCTCTGGGGGAAGAACCTTGTCCTGAGATCCCCCCTGAGCCTGCCCTGTCCCAGCTCCAGCCCTTCCCTGGGTCCTGTCCCTGTGTGGAGAAGGATGAATAAGTCCCACCCCAGGTGCTGTGCTGGATCCATGATTCCTTTTCCCCTTTGGCCACGGAAGGAGCCAAGGCCTGGACAGTGGGTGGTCTGGATCCCACACCACCCTCGGCCAAAGGCATCAAAGGAGCCAAGCAGGACACAGCTGGACTCTCCTTGCTCTCTGCTGCCTGTGGCTCTCCCTCACAATTCATTCCACTCCTGTTGTTCAGTTCTCATCCTATAAAGGATTCATTTAACTCAGAGGGGAAGAAAAAGTAAATGGAAAGAGATGGGGGGGGGG